>NW_024081319.1:880698-999063 GCF_003009895.1 Hyaena hyaena
GTTCATAGCAGCACTCTCCACAATAGCTAAAACATGGAAAGAGCCTAAGTGTCCATCCATGGACGCATGGATCAAGAAGATGTGGTTAATCTATACCATGAAATACTACATGGCAATGAGAAAGAATGAGATCTGGCCACATGTAGCAACATGGATGGACCTTGAGGGTGTTATGCTGAGCGAAATAAGTCAGGCAGAGAAGGACAAATACCATATGTTTGCACATATAGGAGGATCAGGAGGAACTTAACGGAGGACCGTGGGGGAGAAGAAGGGGGGAAATAGTTGGGGAGAGGGAGGGAGGCAAACCATGAGAGACTCTTGAATGCTGAGAACAAACTGAGGACTGATGGGTGGGGGGGCAGAGTGGGGGAGAAGGGGACTTGTGGGGATGAGCACTGGGTGCTATATGAAAACCAACTTGACAATAAACTATTTGAAAAAAAAATTCTAAAGGAGAAAGCAGGCAAAATCATCTTTGACCTCAGCCACAGCAATTTCCTACTCAACACATCTCTGGAGGCAAAGGAAACAAAAGCAAAAATGAACTACTGGGACCTCATCAAAATAAAATGCTTCTTCTGTGCAGTGAAGTAAACAAGCAGCAAAACTAAAAGGCAACCAACAGAATGGGAGAAGATATTTAAATGACATATCAGATAAAGGGTTAGTATCCAAAATTTATAAAGAACTTATCCAAGTCAGCACCTAAGAAACAAATAATCCAGTGAAGAAATAGGCAAAAGACACGAATAGACATTTCTCCAAAGAAGACATTCAGATGGCTAACAGACACATGAACTCATCATCGGGGAAATACAAATTAAAACCACAATGAGATACCACCTCAAACCAGTCAAAATGGCTAAAATTAACAACTCAGGCAACAACAGATATTGGCGAGGATGCAGAGAAAGAGGGTTTCTTTTGCACTGCTGATGGAAATGCAAAGTGGTGCAGCCACTCGGGAAAACAGTTGAAGTTCCTCAAAAATTCAAAAAAAGAACTAAAAAAATTAGTTCTACAACCCAGCAATCATACCACTAGGTATTTATACAAGGGATACGGGTGCGCTGTTTCAACAGGGCAAAGGAGCCCCCGCAGCACTGATGACAGCAGCACTATCAACAACAGCCAAAGTATGGAAAGAGCCCAAATGTCATGTCCATCAACAGATAAACGGATAAAGTTGTGTATACTACGTGTGCGCATGCGCGCGCGCGCACACACACACACACACACACACACACACACACACAATGTAGTATTTATTACTCAGCAATCAAAAAGAATGAAATCTTGCCATTTGCAACTACGTGGATGGAACTAGAGGATATTATGCAAACAAAATTAGTCAGAAAAAGACAAATCTCATGACTTCACCCACATGAGGAATTTAAGATACAAAACAGATGAACATAAGGGAAGAGAAGAGAAAAAATAAAAACGGAGGGGGACAAAACATAAGAGACTCTTAAATATAGAGAACAAACCAAGGGTTCCTGGAGGAGTTGTGGGAGGGGGGTGGGCTAAATGGGGAAGAGGCATTAAGGAGGACACTTGTTGGGATGGGCACTAGGTGTTATACGTAGGATATGAATCACTAGAATCTACTCCTGAAATCATTGTTGCACTAAGTTGGATGTAAATTTTAAAATAAATAAATAAGGGGCGCCTGGGTGGCTTAGTCTGTTGAGCGTCCGACTTTCGCTTGGGTCATGATCTCGCGGTTCATGGGTTCGAGCCCCACATCGGGCTCTGTGCTGACTGCCAGCTCAGAGCCTGGAGCCTGTTTCAGTCTGTGACTCCCTCTCTCTCTGACCCTCCCCTGCTCACGCTGTCTCTCTCTCTCCTAGAAATAAATAAAAAAAAAAAACATTAAAAATTTTTTAAAAAATAAATAAATAAAATATTATAAAAATAAGAACAGTGAAAGATTAACCAAGGACGTTTGTAAGAAATTAACAGTGCATTAGTTCTACTGGAGAGTCTGTAAACCACCTAGAAACCAACTCACTCGCTCTCTGTCTCTCTCTCTCTCTATCACCTGAGCAGCTTCTCAATTACAGACAGGAAAGCAAAGCCCTAATGAGCAGTTGGGGAAAATGTTCCTCATTAAGCTTAGTTCTAGCATAGCAGCTTTCATCAGCTGAGCTAACACACAGGAGAATCCAAGGTAGGCCCTCCTTGGAGTTTACAAGAGCGAGAGCAGCTTCCACATCTAAGCTATAACTAATACTGAAAGTGCACATTTTCTAGAGCAAAGATCTTCCAAACCTGGCTGATCAAAAAACCCTTATATCCAGAGTCCATCCTCACACCTAGTCCACTGGCCTTTCCAGAAGTAGAATCCCCAAGTTAGCATTTTTGGAAGCTCCCTGGGGAGCACACTTCTGTGGGAGAGGGGAGGGGAGAAGTAGATGAAGCTGCGCACCTAGCCAGGAGGTAGCTAGGTCTGCAGCTAGACAGGCAGGTCTCCTGGCTAGGTCTGCAGCTTCATCTACTTCTAGATATATCTCTGAATCAACAGGATTTAGGACTAGATTGGCTGTGGAAGATAAAGAAAAGGCGCAGATGTGGAGTCAGCTTTCTTGGGTTGAATTCCATCTCTCCCACTTACAAGCCTGTGTTACTGGGCAAGTTACCCTAAGTCTTAGTTTCCCCATCAGAAAGTAGAAATAGGATTAAATAAATAAATTGTTCAGTTGAAGTAACCCGTGTTAAACACTTATCACAGTGGTTGGCCCTTAGTAAGCACTGACTAAATATTGGTTACTTTTCATCATTTTCGTTAATGATAGTCCTATAAGAAGATAATTCAGGAGGCCGACTCTGAGCAAGGCAATGTGAAAACAAAGGTATATTTTTTTAAGGGAGAGGAAAAATAAACTTCCTCCCTGACTATGAGTATGGGGACCCAAGACCACCTTTATTTTTCCATAACTACTACTGAGGATTTTTTCCCCAAAAAACCATAAAGCGAAACACTTAAGTATGGAAAAATTTAGTTTTGTTATGAGGATCCCCAAAAACACAGACCATCTAGAGGACTGATCACCATGGCATAAAGAAGAAATAAATTCCAACTTTCTGACTCTCTTCACCATTCCCACCATCTGGACTGGGGAAATCAAATAGATATGTGGATTCACTAATCCACATTCATCTTGGGATATAATCACTTCCTCTCCCATTTTCCTGCTTAGGAGGAAAACATCACTATTAGGTCTTCATTGCCTATCCCCAAAATGAGTCTGGAATTCCCACTCTACCAAGATACCATTTAAATGGATGCACCCATACAATTTTAAAGGATGCATTTCAACTAAAATGGCACAATACTAATACAAGGATTATGTATGCTAATTCAGGGGCAAGCTCTTAAGTATCCAATCAATATCAATACTGTTAAGAGTAATTTTTTGGGGGGCTCTTGGGGGGCTCAGTCCGTTGAACGTCCGACTTTGGCTCAGGTCATGATCTCTCCATTCGTGGGTTCGAGCCCCCAGTCGGGCTCTGTGCTGACAGCTCAGAGCCTGGAGCATGTTTCAGATTCTGTGTCTCCCTCTCTCTCTGACCCTCCCCTGCTCACTCTGTCTCTCTCTCAGAAATAAGTAAAACATTTTTTTAAAAAAGAGTAATTTTTTTTCTTATTAGATAGCAAACCAGACATTATATTCCTCAGTATATATTTTTTCTTTTTTTTAATGTTTTATTTATTTTTGAAAGAGACAGAGAGACAGCGTGAGCACGGGAGGGACAGAGAGAGGGCGAGACACAGAATCTGAAGCAGGCTCCAGGCTCTGAGCTGTCAGCACAGAGCCCAACACGGGGATCGAACCCACCAACTGTGAGACCTGGGCCAAAGTCGGACGCTCAACCGACTGAGCTACCCAGGTGCCCCAGTATATACTTTTTTCAAATTACTTTGAAAACCAGCATACTTAGACCATTGTCTTCCAATTTCACAATTCACACCTAGGAAGGAGAAGGATTATAAGCAGCAAGAGATGGCACTTCAAAGGCCTCTGACACTTCTTGCATCATCTCCGAACCTGCCTCCTGAGCACCCCCTTCTGGCAGGATATCGGACTGAGAGCTATAGCATTCTAAGGTCAATAACACAAGATTTGTCTCAGACCTCGCTTTGGCTTCTGCTGCCATCTATCTTGAATCTGAAAATCACCTCATACTGTACTATTGGTTGCATTTTTAATATAATACAAAAAACAAACATTTTTCTCCAAAGTGCCCTGTGACCCTCGAGTTGTTCTCTGCTTGCTCAGAAGCCCTCTTCATCCTCCACTACAGTAAACAGAGATACAATATACAATCAATATTTACTACAACATGAGATCAAGTATCAGATTCAAAATAGTTCTATTAACACTGGTCTCTAATTTCAACTTATACTTTGGCTTTGCGTCAGATGCTTTTTTTCAAGGGCGCCCTATTTACATGCTTCTGGTAGGAAGCAGGATAGGATCTTTGATACAGGCAAACGGGTACCTTCAGACTCTCAGCCTTAGAAAACAATGAGGATGACTCAGCAGCCCCCTCCTATCCACAGGTTCAAGGACAGCTCTCCTCCAACTTCAAAGATGTCAGGAAGCTCTAACACATTTCTGATCTGCACACAAGATCCAGCCCTTCTGTACGTGATCAAAACTGCCCTCCTCCCAGGCAACTGCTCCCAAATGAACTAGTGACATCGGGGTTTTCACACAGAGTAATCAGGGCACAATTCTCATTTTTAAGTTCTCATTGCAATGCATTTAAAGTACATTCTGTGCTCCTCATTTTTCAGGTGATGAAGTGGTTGAGGGTGTGGCCAAGTGAGTGGACTGCTGTTTGAGGTAGGGTGAAAGTGAAATCAAGGTTTGGGGTGGGTCATTCACAAGGCAAATGGTGTCACCCAACACTGTGACGAAGGGTAGGCTTTATTTTGGAAACAATTCTAGAAGGGATCCATTAATTGATGATAACGAATTAGTTTAGAATGATAATTCATATATAGCATAAACTATATGCATTTAGAAAGCAAAAAAAAAAAAGAATGAATCACATATACAATAATGAGGATATAAAATATAGGTGATCCTATTTTAATCTTAGTCCCTCCTTAGTGGGAAACTGGGGTTAAAGACATGGCCAGGCATGGCTGAGACGTGTAAGTATTCTTGCTCTTATTGTGCTTGCATTTACTTCATTCTTTCTTTTCTCTTTAAAAACTACTTTACCTGTCAAATAATACATGGAGACATCCTGTCTGAACCTCCTCATCTTCCAGACCTCAAGAATCTGGACTCCCCAACTTCTACCATAGATCCCCCTTGTTTGGTCTTCTCATGTTGTAGACCACTCTTTCCACAACTTCCATGCCTAGATCCTCAGCTCTCATCCTTACTAGCCTGTGGATGCATCCAAAGTCAAAATGCCAACCTGAGATCAGGCCAATGTTTTTTGCCTTTGTCACACCCATTATCTTCCACCTTGGCTGCCCTCCACAGACATCCCTCTGTTCAGCTCAGTCCCGTTTTTGTGGTTTTCAAGTGAATTGTTTTCCATTAGTTTTTTAAACATCTGGCTTCACACATCCCTCTTCACCCAATGTCAAGGACAATGCCTCCCAATTAACAGAGAACACTAAAGTTAGTGAGACTCTCTCTCAACTTCCCATCATCAACCTATAGCAGCGGCCCACCTGCCTCTGCACCCTTCTCTCTGCATCTGCTTTCACACACAGATGTTTCTATGCTTGTCCCAGGCCAATCCCCCAACTTGCGTCATGCATCCCGTCCCTTCTGCTTTCCCATGACCACAGGCCATCAATTCCTCCTCCCCCTAATATTCATTGGGCGCTTCTCTATTGGGCCCTCCCATCAGCATCTATACATGCTCTAAACCCTCCCATGCCTTTAAAAAAGAAAAAAAAGGCACTTTTCCTTCCCAACTGATAACCCACCCTATTTTTCTTTTCCCTGACAGAAAACCACACAACTCCTTCCATCCCACTTCCCACCTTCTTACCTACCTTACCCCTCCATTCAAACCTCAGCCTCCTGAAATCCAAACAGCACCCACAGTACTCAACTCAAATTCCTCTGTACAACGTTATTAATAGTAACTTTTGGTAAACTCAGTAACTACTTTTCAGTATTAATCTTACTTGACTTCTTGGCAACACTTTATATCACTTAATACTCCAAAATCTTTTTTCTATCCTACCTCTCTGACTGCTCCTTATCTGTCTCTCTGCAGCACCTTTTTTTTACTCTGCTCACTGAGTAAGTGCTCATCTATATATCAAGCCCCCCTCACTTCTCACTCTACAGGCACTTTTCAATGCAGAATGGCTTTGAATATCATCTATACACTAAAGATTCCTCAATCTCTCTCCCCCCAGGCTCTTACTCCTGAGCCCTAGATACAAATGACAACTATTTTGCATAAGTTCATTAAGACCTAAATTGTTCTCTCAACCTGCTCCTGTGTTTTTAACTCAGTAAATATTATCAGCTTCTACCCTATTGCTCAAGCCAGAAATCTGGATACATCCTCCTCATTCCTGCCTGTACCTCACCTTTATACAATCGACCAAATTCCTAAGGCTTCTCATTTTGACCTTCTAAAGTATTTCACCCTTTGCTTCTCGAAGTGTGCTCTCCAGAAGAGCAGTATCAGCATCACCTAAGAACTTGTTAGAAAATTAGAAAAGAAAGGAAGGAAGGAAGGAAGGAAGGAAGGAAGGAAGGAAGGAAGGAAGGGAGGGAGGGAGGGAGGGNAGAGAAAGAAAGAGAGAAAGAAAGAGAGAAAGAGAGAAAGAGAGAAAGAGAGAAAGAGAGAAAGAGAGAAAGAAAGAAAGAAAGAAAGAAAGAAAGAAAGAAAGAAAGAAAGAAGAAAGAAAGAAAGAAAGAAAGAAAGAAAGAAAGAAAGAAAGAAAGAAAGAAAGAAAGAAAGAGTGGGTACCCTTGTCTTCTTTCTGATGTTGGTGGAAAAGCTTTCAGCTTTTTAGCGTTGAGTTTTATGTTAGCTGTAGGGTTGTCATATATACGGCCTTTATTTTGTTGAGATATATTCTTTGTATACTTAAATTGCTGGGAATTCTTTATCATGAAAGGTTGTTCAGTTTTGTCAAATGGTTTTTCTGCATCTATTGAGATGATCGTAAGATCATTATCTTTTATTTTGTTGATGTGGTATATCACATTGGTTGGTTGCATATGTTGAACCATCTTTGCATCCCAGGGGTGAATCTCACTTGATCATGGTGTATGATCTTTTTAATGTGCTGTTGAATTTGGTTTGCTGGTATTTTGTTGAGAATTTTAAAATCTGTGTTCGTGAGGGATATTGGTTTGTTTGAGTATTTTGTTTGTTTTGTTTTGTTTTGTTTTGTTTTGTTTTGTTTGCAGTGTTCCTTTGGCTTTGGTATCAGAGTAATATTGGCCTGTGAAGTAAATTTAGAAGTGTTCCTTCCTTTTTAGGTTTTTATAAGAATCTGGGAAGATTGGTATTATTGTTTAGTAAATGTTTGGTAGAATCACCAATGAAGCCATCTGCTACTGGACTTTCGTTTGTGGAGATGTTTTTCATTATTGATTTAATCTCCATATTCATTATTGACCTGTTTAGGTTTTCTGTTTCTTCCTGGTTCAGTCTTAATGGGTTGTGTATTTCTAGGAATTCATTAATTTCTTGTAGGTTATCCAATTTGTTGGCATATATTTGTTTATAGCAGTCTCTCCTGATCCTTTGTATTTCTGTGGTGTCGGAAAATACAATGGAGTAATAATCACTGTAAGTATTCTATCATAATAAAGAAAGATTATATATTTAAAAAAAAAGAAAAGCAAATTCTCCAACCCCATCCTCATACTCATGCAATCAGAAACTTTAAAGGTGGAGCCCAGCAATTTATGATTTCACAAATCTTCCAGGTGATTCCAATGCTTGCTAGAGTTTGAGAACTAAGAACCATTAGAATTGCCCTTTTGTTTCATCTCCACTACTACTTACATGGTGGAAGGCAATTACATTGCAACATCTCTTCAGAATCTTCCAGCCTCTAAACCATACCTATCCGACACTTCTCAGTCCTTACTCCACAAACACCCAGAATGCTCTTTCTAAAACATGGATCTGATCACATCACATTCCTCCAACTAAACCCCTCCAGTGGCTCCCTACTCTTCCCAGATTTGACTTCCAATTCCTAAACATTTTCCAGAAGACTTCATAAATGACTCGGATACTATCCAGCATCTTAAGTTGCCTCCTCCGCCCGTCTCCTCACTCTGTGACTCTATGCTCCGGTCATACTGACCACTTAAATCTCAAAACTCTTCAACAACCACCTCTCCTATTAAGCAGTGTGCCACTGTGTCTTTACATCCTTTTGACAATAAGGAAATAAGCACAAGAGAGTATCTGCATTTTTTGTGGAAAATTTCAATAAGTATTGTGTAACTGGCCAGTGACCCTACTTGGTTAGAGACAGAAAACTCAAAGTTACACAACAGATTCACTTTTTATATCTTACCTGAGCACAGCCTACAGGCCAAATTTGGCCAGCTGCCCATTTCTGCAAGTAGCTTTCTTCGGAAACACAGCCAAACTCATTCATTACACATTGTCTATGGCTGCTTCCACATGACAATAGCAGATCTGAGTACTTGTGACAAAGGCTGTAGTATTTACTAAAGCCTAAAATATCTTCTATCTGGCCAACTTTGAAATATTTTTCCAACCCCTGATCTACACAATGAAGATAATAAAAGTGGAATAAATCTTCCAGGTATCCAAAGCCCTATAAAAATCAAATGAAAAAATAACTCTCCAAATTTCTGGTTGGGTGAGTTTTCTCAGTATAAGTTACCTTTACTTTGCCATAGACTCATAATTCCATACTTCTCCTGCCTCTTGAGATAAGAAAGGCCTCAAGAAATGTGAATCACATCAATAGAACTTATTAATATTCAGTGCATATCCAGAAGAAGGATAAGAAAAGAAAATCATGACAGAAAAGTTGGGCTAAGTCACTCATTTTAATAAAACCCCATCATATAAATTCCAAATGAATTCTGAGGCACTCAACACTTGCCAAATGTGTGATGAAAGTACCAGTTGTGAACGCCAAAACAGACATCCCTAATGGCATGATACTCTTAAATGAGGAAAAAACAAATCATGCAAAAAGTATGTCACTGATTTAAAAAGTGTGACTGCCAATAATGTATTTTTAGGAATTGATTTTTCTAAACTCCAGTTAGCTTTATGATTGGGGATTGCTCTAAAATCCAAAAAAGTACTGGAATCACTTCTTTTAAGCTCAGAAAACTTTGTGGTAAGGAAGTAACATTAGTGCCCTTACTACTTTTGTAACAATACTCTTGAATTCCCCCTAATTGGGGAAGAGGGGGCTGGGGAGGGAAGAAATCACTTGTTTTACCTTCTTTTTTTTTTAAAGTAATCTCTACACCCAATGTAGGACTTGAACTCACAACATCAAGATTAAGAGTCCCAGTCTCTATTGGTGGAGCCAGACAAGCATCCCAATTTCTGTTGCTGAAGCCACCAAACCTGTGGCGTTTATTTTTTTATTTTTATGTATTTATTTTTTTAAGTAACCTCTACCCCCAATGCAGGGCCCAAACTCATGACTCCTTTTTATTTCTTTAAGCAAATTTGTTTTACCTTCTTAAAATACACAAAAGCAACATGTGTTAGAAATTTACTAAATCACATATCAGATCAAAAATTAAAATAACCTCAAAATATACATGCTTAAATTCAAATGTATGAAACTTGGATACTGATTTTTGCAGGATCCAGGCATACAACCATTTACTGAGCAGTAACCACGGACATATCACTATATACTGTAGGGATAAAGAGGATGTGACAGAGTATTTTTTCAAGTGATGGAGTCCAGAGAAATAACAATATTTTAAATACAGTTTTTAAAGTGTATTTATTTATTTGAGAGAGACAGAGACAGCATGGGTGGGGAAGGGGCGGGGGAGAGAGAGACAGAGAGAATTCCAAGTAGGCTCCATGCTGACAGCATGGAACCCAATATGGAGCTTGAACTCACAAAACCATGAGATCATGACCTGAGCTGAAACCAAGAGCCAGACACTTAACCAACTGAGCCCCCCAGGTGCCCCAAGAGAAATAACAATTGTTTAAATATATATTAAAAGCCTTCTAGTTCACACTAAACTATAGGGCTACAAACACAGCAGATGTAATTTGACCCAACACACAATCAATCCTGTGGTCAAGAAAGGCTAGCAATGCAAAGCAATTTTTTTAAGCCATACAAATGTATAGCCTGCAAAGAAAGAAATCAAGTAGGAGCTTCTTAATACATTCCTGCTGATTATTTTCTTTATGAAATAAATACATCTATTTTCTAATGTTTTTATTTGTTCTTTAGAGAGTGAGAAACAGAGTGCAAACAGCGGGGAGGGGCAGGGGGCAGAGAGAGAGACACAGAATCTGAAGCAGGCTCCAGGCTCTGTGTTGTCAGCACAGAGCCTGCACGGAGCCTGACGCAAGGCTCAAACTCCCCAGCCATGAGATCATAACCTGAGTCAAAGTCACGTGCCTAACTGACTGAGCCAGCCAGGTGCCCTGAAATAAATCTATTTTTTAACTTAAAATATACTTAAATTAAAAGATGGCTTTTGGAGAAAACTAACAAGAGTAGGCAATTTTTTTCCTGTTTATATTTATTGACTATTCCTTTCAATTGTTTCAATAAATTATCCAACCAAGAAAATCAAACCTATTCCATGTGGTAGAGTTCTTTGAAAGAGAGGAGCAACGTGGCCGTGTAGCAAACCAATCTCTGGCTCTTTTTCGCTCCTCTATCCTAGGAATGCTGAGTGAAACAAAGGTCCTTATTCTTTGGGGAGGTGTTACAGAAAGCTATTCATTCATGCCACATTATCTGTAAAGTATGCCAGACATTCACACACATAAACACTGAGGGCTGCAGCAAATATGTAAGTTATCTGCCAAGATTTGAGTGTTCTATTCCTCAGAACCAGGGACATCCTGCAGTCAATATGAAGTGGTCACACCAAGCAGCAAGTGGGCTTGATGGCTGCCCTTCACAGTTTGTAGTTACCCTCCCCCCCCCAACAGCTTCTCCTACTCCCTCCGTCTCCATTCCACTCCATCCGGAAAGATGTGGCGGCGGGGGGGTGGGGGGGGGTGAAATATGGTAATTGCAGCAGTAAAATCCTGAGTAGCAAATGTATTAAGAAAGAAGAATGGCAAGAATCCTAGGAGACAGAGTCAATTCTCAAGCCAATGAATTTTTGAGCAAATCCATATTCCATCCCATCCTCCATCCGCTCTCCCTTCAAGTGTCTACAAGGTTATTAAATGTAGGTAACTCTTGATCATTTAAGATAATTCATTTAATGGACTGTCTGGTTCCTCCCCTCTTCCGTCACTAAGGCTTTCCTTACAGCCTTTTTCATGAGACCAAGGCATATTTATTAAAGGGCTACACCAGGTTCTATGATAGGAACTTGAAAGATAATAATTAAAAATAGTAATTGCAGGGGCACCTGGGTGGCTTAGTCGGTTGAGCGTCCGACTTTCGCTTAGGTCATGATCTCGCGGTTCGTGGGTTCGGGCCCCACGTCGGGCTCTGTGCTGACTGCCAGCTCAGAGCCTGGAGCCTGTTTCGGTCTGTGACTCCCTCTCTCTCTCTGACCCTCCCCTGCTCACGCTGTCTCTCTCTCTCTCTCCTAGAAATAAATAAAACATTAAAAAAAATAGTAATTGCAAATATTTACTGGGTACTTATTATGTGCCAGGAGCTATGCAATGCTATGTTGCTCTCATTTAATATTCAAAATAATTCCAAAGGTAGGCACCAGTACTACAAATGAAAATTTTAATCTGTGACCTTGGGTAAATATCCTAACATCTTAAATCGAGTAGATGAGATTGTAATCCAGTTTAGGACTAGAGTCTGCTCTTAACCGCTAGAGCAGAGAACTGGGGAGACCTGATGCCCACATTTACCGTAGTTCTGTGTTTCCATGGTAAACACAGAGACAAAGTATTGTATGAATCACAGAGACACCTCCACATAAAATGTAAATTGCACTGGAGAATTATAGGGTAAATAGCCAATTATAATACATGTGATAGGTCTATTAAGAGAGAAAATTCAGACTTAGATTGTTGAAAAAGGTATCTGAGAGGGAACTCTGAACCCCATTCTATCAAAAAAAAGTAGAATTTCATTGGGAAATAACAAGTTTATTAGCAGAAGCAGTAGGAGTCACAGGACCCCAGAGGTGACAAAAAGTATGGACAGTTGTCAAACTGACAGCACTTCGACATAGTGAAGGACAGAGTTTGGAGGAACAGAAAGAAAGTGGGTCATGAGCTAGAGGTGTATGAAAGGGTTGAAGGCAGGAGACAGATCATGGAGGTCCAAGGAACTGGTGCTTCATTGACAGAGAACCCACCAAAGGCTTTATGCAGGATGTACATCAAAGGGTTTCTCAACTATTGGCATCCAGTACTGGAAAATCCTTTGTTAGGGAGGCAAGATGTCAGCTGCAGCCCTCCCCACCTGTAGCAACCAAAAATGTCTGGAGACACCGTCACATATATCTGGAAGGGAACTTGGCCCCAAACCAAGAAGCCCTAGGAAAGCATAGGATTGGACTGGAGACTCATAACAGGCATACCCAAGAAGGTCATTAAAAAGGTTGATGTGATAAATCAAGGAAGTAAAGACTGAACTAAAAGGGGATTTTCCTGATTCTTCGTGTATAACATGGCCTCATAATCTAGCCCTCCATAATCATCTAAAGAATATTCCACGCCCGCCCCGTGCAGAATCCTCCGCACCTTTGAAGCCCATATCAAGCAGTCGTGTCATCATCTAACTCCCTTACTGCAGACACGGACTGACGTCCACACGGCCTTACGCTCCTCTAGGACTGTGTGGCATGGTCTTGTGTCTACCTCTCAATACCTACTCCTCCACAACCCTCTGGGACACTAAGTCCCAGTTGACAACCTCAGTGCCTCAATTCCAAAGACAATGGGCATCCCACTCCACAGACCAGACTTTGGAATCAGCAGAACAGCTTCACCTCTGAAATCTTGAACACCAGTATCTTCTGGCCAAAACCTCCCATTAATCAATTTTTACTACACCTATTCCTCACTATCCTTAAGAATTTTAACCTTATGATATTTGTCTTTCTCTGACTAATTTCACTTAGCATAATCCCCTCTAGTTCCATACATGTAGTTGCAAATGGCAAGATTTCATTCTTTTTTCTTGCCAAATAACACTGCATTGTGTATATAGATACCACATCTTCTGTATCCATTCATTCATCGGTGGACACTTGGGCTCTTCCCATACTTTGGCTATTATCAATAGCGCTGCTATAAACACTGGGGTGCATGTGCCCCTTCGAAACAGCACACCTGTATCCCTTTGATAGATACCTAGTAGTGCAATTGCTGGGTCACAGCGTAGTTCTATTTTTAATTTTTTGAGAAACCTACACACTGTTTTCCAGAGCGGCTGCACCAGTGTGCAAGCCCACCCGCAGTGCAAAAGATCCTCCTTCTCCACATCCTCACCAACATCTGTTGTTGCCTGAGTTGTTAATGTTAGTCATCCTGATGGGTGTGAGGTGGTATCTTATCGATTTCAATCATATGAGGACTTAAGATACAAAACAGATGAACATAAGGGAAGGGAAGGGAAGCAAAAATAATATAAAAACAGGGAGGGAGACAAACATAAGAGACTCTTAAATATGGAGAACAAACAGTGTTGTTGGGGCGGGGAGAAGGGCTAAGTGGGTGAGGGGCATTAAGGAATCTACTCCTGAAATCATTGTTGCATTATGTGCTAACTAACCTGGATGTAAATTTTAAAAATAAATTAAATAAATTTTAAAAATAATTTTAATCGTAATTTATCACTCTCTATCTTAATTAATTAGATCTGCTTATTTTTCATGCAACTACGGTAATGCTAGTAACATCAGCTCCTTTGCACTCTAGGATTGCCACCGTTATGTCCCAAAAAATTATACATTCTATTCTAGAAGTCCATGAGAGAATTATCATCTTCCCTGAAACCTGTTCCCTCTTTAGTATTCTGCCTCTTTGTAGATAGAGTATCACCATCCACCCAAAGTTGCAAATCAGAAACCAAAGAAATCATCTACTCCTTCACTTTCCTGTATCTAATTAAAATGACAGGTGACACCAGTTCTAAATCCTAAACTTCCCCCATAGCTGTCTCTTTCCATCAGCACTGCCTGTTTCAGTTTAGGCATTTTTACTGATCACCCGACACCAATTTTAAAACTTCCTCATTCTCTACGCTGCCACCAGAATGATTTTTTATAAATGACCATCTGTTTATAGCCTAACTACTCAAAAATTATTTACAAACATCCCCAAGGAGTGCTCACTTCAGCAGCACATAAACTAAAAACATCTCCAGGGTGACATAAATATTCTGATGTCTGGCCTCCTTTTGCCTATCATTCTTTTTTTTTTCTTAATGTTTTATTTATTTCTAGGAGAGAGAGAGAGAGACAGCGTGAGCAGGGGAGGGTCAGAGAGAGAGGGAGTCACAGACTCTGAAACAGGCTCCAGGCTCTGAGCTGGCAGTTAGCACAGAGCCCGACGCGGGGCTCGAACCCACGAACCGCGAGATCATGACCTAAGCGAAAGTCAGACGCTTAACCAACTAAGACACCCAGGTGCCCCTATCATTCTCTCAATTTACGCTCAAAATAATCTGTATGCCTCATACATAGACTTCTGATCTGGCTGATCCCTACAGCAAACTCCAAGTCAGCCCTCAAGTCTCACCCTAAGGATTATCTCCTGAACTACCAAGGAACTCAGTTAATCCTCTCCTTTGCTCCCTCCACTGTACATATCTCCACCGGAAACCCAAATACGATTACGATCTGTGGTGACAGTTAACACACATTGAACACCTACTGTATGTCCTATACTCTACAAAATGCTTTCCTTGCATTCATGCTTTCTTCTTACTAGTACATCACTGCTCATTTTACAGAAGAAACAAACTTCAAAAAACTAAGCCGTTCACCTATGTTTGTAGAGTAAGTGGAAAATCCAGGATTCAACTCCAGGACAGTCGGACTACAGAGCCCTCTTCAACCACTCAAGTCCAATAATTACTTTACATATCTTTCTCTTTAAAGTAGCTATAAATTAGTTGAGAATAGAGGCCTTCTTTTAATTTCTGTGTGCCTTGTAACTACGGGTGGGGCAAGAGAAAAGGAAAGCGCTGGAAAAAAAAATAGAAGTCATATCAGGAACCTGATCTGAATTAGAAGAGGAAGCTAGTAGATGTTTAATCCATTCAGGCTGCTCTAACATATATCATAGTTTGGGTAGCTTATAAACAACAGACTTTATTTCTCACAGTGGAGGCTGGAAGTCCAAGATCAAGGAACCAACAGGTCTCCTTATGTAGTAAGAACCCTCTTCCTGGTTCATAGCTGGTGCCTGCTCCCTGCGATCTGACATGGTGGAAGAAGAGACAACTGGGTGGGATCTCTTTTATAAGAGCACTAACCCCATTCATGAGGACTCCATTCTCCTGACTTGGTCACCTCCCAAAGCCCCACCATCACATCAGGCATAAATATTCCAAAGTAGGAAGTTTGGATACAAATATTCAGACCAGAGCAGAGTCTTCAAGAAAAATTAAAAGAACTCCATTAAGAAAGAAAGAAAGGAAGAAAGAAAGAAAGAAAGAAAGAAATCTATTAAATGGTAAGAATAGGATACAAACTCAGATATTGAGAATATATATAAAAAGAGAGAGAGGAAGGAAGGAAGGAAGGAAGGAAGGAAGGAAGGAAGGAAGGAAGGAAACAGGTTCCTTCTCCTGAAAGAAAAAAACAAAAGGCAATCAAAAACTTTGTTGTGCTACGGCAAAGGAAACAATCCATAAAACTAATAGGCAACCGACACAATGGGAAAAGATAGTTGCAAATGACATATCAGATAAAGGGTTAGTATCCAAAATCTATAAGGAACTCACCAAACTCCACACCCAAAAACCAAACAATCCAGTGAAGAAATGGGCAGAAAACATGAACAGACATTTCTCCAAAGAGGACATCCAGATGGCCAACAGGCACATGAAACGATGCTCAGTGTCACTCATCAGCAGAGAAATACAAATCAAAACCACACTGAGATACCACCTCATGCTGGTCAGAGTGGATAAAATGAGCAAATCAGAGGACTCTAGATGCTGGCGAGGATGTGGAGAAACAGGCACCCTCCTACACCGTTGGTGGGAATGTAAACTGGTGCAGCGCCTCTGGAAAACAGTGTGGAGGTTCCTAAAAAATTAACAACAGAACTCCCCTATAACCCAGCAGTAGCACTGCTAGGAATTTACCCAAGGGATACAGGAGTGCTGATGCGTAGGGGCACACGGACCCCAATGTCCATAGCAGCACTCTCAACAATAGTCAAAACATGGAAAGAGCCTAAGTGTCTATCAATGGACGAATGGATCAAGAAGATGTGGTTCATCTTTACGAGGAATACTACATGGCAATGAGAAACAATGAAATCTGGCCATGTGTACCAACATGGATGGACCTTGAGGGTGTTATGCTGAGCGAAATAAGTCAGGCTAAGAAGGACACATACCATATGTTTGCACGTATAGGAGGATTAGGAGGAACTTAACGGAGGACCATGGGGGAGGAGAAGGGGGAAATGGGGGAGGAGAGGGAGGGAGGCAAACCACGAGAGAATCTTGAATGCTGAGAACAAACTGAGGGCTGATGGGTGTGGGGGGGAGGGGAAGGGGGTGATGGGCATGGAGGAGGGCAAGGGGGTGATGGGCATGGAGGAGGGCACTTGTGGGGATGAGCACTGGTGTTATATGGAAACCAACTTGACAATAAACTATTTAAAAAAAAAAAAAAAAAAAAACTTTGTTGTGCTAGATGAGGGGTCCCTAGATAAGAAAGGGATAAATCAAGTGTAACTGAACTAAATATGGAATACTTCTGGGCATGTGATTGTTTATTAAAATAACAGAAGCCATTGGAATTTAACCTCAGAAACACCCATGTCTGAGTAGCCTGGGGGCTGTGATATTGGAGTATTAAGAAGGAAATGAAATCAAAGCACACCATTGCCTCTGCAAGGCAACAGTTACGGGGTCTCCAAATGGTTTCTCAACTTTTACAATAAATTTAAAAATTAACCTTAGGGGTGCCTAGATGGCTCAGTCTGTTAAGCATCAGACTCTTGATTTTGGCTCAGGTCATGAGCTCACAATTTGTGAGATTAAGCCCTACATTCAGCTCTGCACTCACAGTGCAGAGTCTGCTTGAGATTCTTTCTCTCTCTCTCTTTCTCTGTCTCTCCCTCTCTCAAAATAAACATACTTTTTAAAAATTAACCTTAAAAATATACCTGAAGGCTAAAAGTATTCTTGGTAGAAGCTAGAACAGTTCAGGTTAGGACTAGGTGGAGGGGAAAGTAAAGACACTCAGTAGCCTAATTATGTGAGGTGGGTGGGGCACCAGCAGACATGATCCCAAGTCAATGAAACAAGAACAAAATCATCTGAAGCCTATTATTTAAGGTTCAAAGCAGAATTAGCAAAGGGAAACTAGAAGAACAGTATTAACGATACCGGAAGGAACGGGGAGGCCGAGGGTTGGGAAATACCGAAATCCTAATCTGTGACAGCCCAAAGGGGACAGCAGTGTCACTAACCAAATCAGCAAACTGAAAGTACCAAAGTTCAAGCCAGCAAGACAAGAACAGGGAGAATGAGGCCTGGGGGGGACTGGAGTGGGAGCGGCCAGGCCAAGGAGCAGAGCTCTTCTTTAACCAGGTGCATTTGTACCTTAGGCCTCTTTTACGTCCTTAAAATTAAACAAACACTAAAGTGAAAACGGAGGGAAAGGAGTATATGTTCAATCTACTCTTGGCACCCTGCTTATCATGAATTTAGGCAATGATTACCTGAGTAACGGAAAAGGTGTAAAACTATGGCTACAAAATGAATGTTGGTAAATTAAATCTTCTATTTTACCCCTGACTTCTGTGTTGAGATTAGAGGGAAATCTGCAAGGAAAAGAAATGTTGAGCTAAAATAATTTAAAAAGCTGGCCTAAAAATTAAATATAATCTTAATATCACACTTAAAATCTTCCTGAGAGCTAATACTATACACAGTAATGTTTCAAAAATAAAAGTAGAGCAGTGTGTGTGTGTGTGCGTGCGCGCGTGCGCATTCTCACAGAACTGAAAGATGTGTCATAACTTCTACTGCTTCTCAGAAAAAGATTTGTGTGGCACTGACTAAAAAGTATCCAAGTATTCTTCCTACTCTGAAAAACAAAATTGGATTCAAATACAAATGATCATTTCTATTTGTTCACTTAAGTCTTCATTCTGGCTCCCGGTGACTGTGAGCAGAGCGGCATTTCATTAGTTTTTCAGTAGAGACCATTATTGGTTTTGACTGATGAATTACTTTTCTGACAGGCTCAGGATCATGTTTCCTTTATTCCTTTTTAGCCTAAATGTTTATGTCTTCCTTCTCTTTAATTCTAGCCTCGCTAATGCACTCATTCAAACTTATGTCTATTTACATACATAGCAAGGAAGTCTTGCCCATCTGGTAAAAGCATGGGGATCGCTACGTTGTTAGCAAAATTAGCAAAACCTGCCAAACCCCCAAAAAAGCCCAGGATCCAAAAATATCCTACTAGGAAGACATTTAAAATCAGTTCTAAAGGATTAAGTAAGTATAATCATCTACTCCTGCCAAAATCTTTGGGCCAAGTAAACTTGCTTTATTTTTTGTGATGCAAAGAGATAACACGATATCTGACACAGTGAAGATTAAAGAAATCCTAGAAGAGCTTGCTGACGGATAATCAACAATGATGTGAGATAACTCTGGTTTGCTGGAAAGCAGCCATTAATGAATATGACTTAGAAACATCTAATATAAATAAAAGCATTGAAAGGAAAAGGAATCTTAAGGGACCACAAACTGGACCTATTCTTGCAAAATGACTTCCATCTACAATTAACAGGCAATGAGCCAGAGCCCATAGTCAGCCATAGGCTGAGGGCTGGCATATCTTGTCCACGGGTAGCAGGGCAGTGGCCCCAAAATGCAAATTACAGCTGATTCTTGAACAAGTCAGATTTGAACTATGTGGGTTCACTTATATTTTTTTACACTGAAGTAAATGTATATTCCTTCCTTATGATTTTCTTAATAACATTTTCTCCTCCCTAGCTTACTTTATTGTAAGAATACAGTATACAATATATATAACATACAAAACATGTGTTAATCAACTAGTTACGCTTTCGGTAAGGCTTCCAATCAACAGTAGGACCTTAGCAGTTAAATTTGGGGGAAGTCAAAAGTTGTATGTGAAGTTTGGACTGTGCGTGGGGAGGGGAGGTGCCCCTAACCCCCATATTGTTCAAGGGTCAACTGTATATGGTGTGACATGATGCAGTTTTTGCTATTTCTAAGGACTGATGGTAAACATTTCAGGAGAGACATTTTTTCTCACACTTGAGAAATGACTAGAACAGGCTCCAGAAGGAAAAAAAAGTCTTTCTTCAGCACAGAAAAATACCATGATCTACAACCAAATAATGCAATCTACCAAGCAGTAGTAATATGCATGTGTTTTCTCTTATTAGCTTTAGAAATGACCTAGCTTAGAATTCTATATGCGATACAAAACCAACAACAACAAAAGCAAAAGGCAAATGTGAGGATACTGTCAGAGAATAAGAAGTAAGCGGATAGCTTCTGGGTCCCCAGATTAGTAATGGAAACGGAAAAAGATAATGGACAATGTTATCAGGCCCTTACAGGATCTCCATCTTTCTTTCTGTTTTATGAATGCATGGCTACGCAAAGGGCGAAAAGACCTCTGATGGGTGAAATATCTTTAAGTTTCATGGCCCTAACTTTGATTAGCTAATAAAGTCAACATCATTCCACCAGTGAAAAGCAAAAGCTATTGTCGGTCAGCTTATATGCTAAGTATTAGTTGTCTAATAAACAGAATTTCATTCAAGAAAAATATATAACAAACACTAGTTCTGTCCTTACAACATTTTCCTCCTAAAACAGACCTGTCTTCTATATCTCAATAAATGGCACCACCATCCACCCAACTACTTAAAATCAAAAAACAAGAAGTTATCTTGACTTACCTTCTCCACTGCCCCCACATCTAACTCACCGGAAGTCCCATCAACTCCACCTACAGAATCCATCCCACACCCAAGGATTCTTCCCTAATTTCTTTACTACCATCCTACCCACCATCCCTCACTCAACTACTCCAAGAAGCCCACCTGGATTTCCTCCTTCTACTTCTGCCCCCTATACTCCATTATCCAAAGACGAGGCTGAGTGATCCACGTAAAATATGTCCGTACCCTGCATAAAACGTTCCCAAAGTTCCTCCTTAAACAAAAATCTATTTTCCTTCCATGGCTTTCAAGATCCTGCACATTCTGGCCCTGAGTCCTTTCTGTCCTCATGTCACGAAACTTCACCTACGCAGGCGCTCGGGCTGTGCTTAGGTCGTACGTACGCCCTCCCTAGGCCCTTTGTACTTGCTGGTGAGCTTCCTGGAATGACCTTCCATCAGGAATCCTTAGTGAGGCTTCCCCTGCACACACCCTGCCCCACCCTCATTCACCCTATCGTGTTACTAGCGTTTATTTCCTTTATAGCATTTATTAGAATCTGATGTAAATTCACGGCCTAGGCTTTTATTTGTTGTTTTGATTTGTCTTTTATGCATCTCTCCCCAGCATGAAGAGGATATAAGCTTCAGGAGACCAGAAACCATATTTCTCTTCCTCAGTGACATATCTCTGGGACCTAAAACACTGTCTGGGCTCGCGGTCTGGGACCTAAAACACTGTATTTGGTGAGCATCTGTGAATGAATTAACACTATCACTCAAAGCTCCTTACCTTTCAGTGCTCTTGAAACTTGAACCAAGTAAAAGATGAAGGGAAAATATGAAGTATTTTCATATTATGTACAGCATTTCTAAAGTAAATGTGAGGCCCTAAAAATGTATAATAGAAATGGGACTAAAATCGAAAAGGTTGAATGAGGAAGGCTAATCCATAAACCGTATCAATGAGATGCGTAAGTCAAAACTCTTTATTGCTCTAATTATATGTATAAATGGCAAGAGAGGGAAGAGGAGGGAGATGCTCTTAGGGAAGGCAGCGAAGTTGGGGTTAGGAAGAGTGCCAGCTATGAATTTATTCCCACATGGTGATCAGTCTCCAAGGGCAACTTTCCTCAAGGGAACTGTGGGTGAGAAATCCTCCCAAAAGCAATTGTCTGGAAATCAACAAAGAGACTAATTATCAGAAACTTCTCTGTACACAGATAAGTGCCTTCCTCTCCGTTTCCCCACTAACATCCCAGTCTCTATAACTCCCTGTATCATTACTTCTTTTGAGTTTTGAAGAAAATCCTTCACTGTGCATACCGGAAATGCACAGTCGTGTGACTTAACTTCTGGTTAAGTATGTGGAATAACATTTCTTTTTTTTTTTTTTTTTGGAATAACATTTCTTACTAGAGTGCCCTGAATTTCTTATTTGTTTTGTATTTAGTTTGGCAGGGCAAGAAGAGATGTACTACAGAGCCAACAAATAAAGAAGAAAAGACAATCACATAAAGTTGAGGGAAAGAAATTTTTCATTCCAGGAAATGACTTCCTACCATATTAAGGAATTTTATTTGTTTGCTTTTACGTCTCTTTGCCACACCCAGCTGGCCTCCAAACAGATGATTCCGGGAGGACTCACTACTTTAACACAGGAATGGAGGGAGGTGGAAGATGAGAAGCAGCCAGTTCAGGGGCACCTGGGGCTCTCAGCCCATTAAGGGACTGATTCTTGATTTCAGCTCAGGTCATGATCTCACAGTTTGTTAGATCAAGCCCTGAGTCAAGCCCCACACTGGGCTCCACAGAGCTCACACGCTCTCTCTGTCTCAAAATAAATAAACGCTTAAAAAAAGCAACAGCCAGTTCAGTGATTAAAAAAAAAAAAAAGGAGGTATAGAATTATCCTATTCTTTTCAGTTTATTCCAATTCCACATTTATTGAATGAGAAGACTGATTCCCTCTAAACCTTAACTGAGGATAATGCAGTCAATTCGGGGATAGTTTCAATCAAAAGGCAGGCTTTAGACGTGGCCAGGGTTTGCCTTTATGCCACATTTAATTTAATCCCAACTTGCAAAGTGATATATTATCTAGAACACAGCACTAGAGCTAACACTTTTAGCTACACAGTCCCCAGATGTTTTGTTTCTATCATAACACACACCTCTCATTTTAAAAAGAAGGAAGGAAAAATTTAAATTATCAAATTCCTCTATAGAAGAAAAAGATCTACCTAGCAATAATTAGGTAGTGCCATTTAAAAAATAATTAAATAAAAAGATCTGATGTCGTGGGGCGCCTGGGTGGTTCAGTCGGTTGAGCGTCCGACTTCGGCTCAGGTCATGATCTCACGGTTCGTGGGTTCAAGCCCCACGTCGGGCTCTGTGCTGACAGTTAGCTCAGAGCCTGGAGTCTGTTGTGGATCCTGTGTCTCCCTCTCTCTCTGACCCTCCCCTGCTCATGCTGTCTCTCTCTCAGAAATAAATAAAACATTTTATAAAAATTAAAAAAGATCTTATGTCGCAAGCTTCACATGTCACAGCACATCCTGAGGAATCTTCTTTCACATGGAAAGTGTCAAGAAGATCTCACAATACTTTATGTGACTTATTTTCCTAATACTTAAGGAAGATCAAGGAAGAACATAGTTTATAATGTTTGAAGAAGAGAAAGAAGAAATGTAAGACATATAGACATTTTATTATCTACTATCACATGTTGATCAGGGCTCATTTTCATTGTCTTTCAGAAGTCACCATTATTTCACTCATTGGTCAATAGCATATACACTAAAGGCACAGAAGGGTGTAGTCTGAAGCCAGGAAACAAGTGCCACTAACCCATATGGATTAGAACCCATTACTCTGCTTCACAAATACTGGGCTCTGCACCAGTGAGCCAACCAGACCTTCAATTTCCTTAGGAGAAAATCATACAGGAGCATTCTTAGAGATCTGGGTTTTAGATGCATACTCACTACAACTACCAATGTCACACATATACCACATACCTGAGAAAGATTAGCAACACCCTGGCTTGAAAGTGATAATCCAGCTGTGCTGACTGATATTCATTAGGAATTACGAATATGCCTTATGGATTACCGTTCCACAGTGTTAATGCTCTTGGTGAATGGGAGCTGGAGAGAAAGCAGGCAATGCTGCTTCATACCAATGGTTCGTAAATAGATGAGCTACGAACACACTGAAATAGTGTTCTAGGCACCCATGGAAACCTGCGGCCCACTGGGACCAGAGCTCTGGCCCTATGGTACTCTTCTGTAGTGACGTCCATGACCAGTCAAGGAGGCGGTCCTGACTCAGAGCCACTTGCAACTCAGTACTGATTAAAGCAGGCTAGAAAACTGCCAAGAGTGGCCATCTGTTAAGAAAGGGAGGTTTGGCAAATAGACTTCAGATTACTCGAGTGGGGAAGAAAAGTGCAGAAATTAAATAGACGTGCTGAGCTGCTGAGCGGCTGAGGGAAGGATGGCTGGCATCACAGGCTGGTATTTAAATTGCAGGGTGACCGGGAAGACACAAGCACAGTTGCTATTTTAACTCCAATTTGCCTCGTAGGCAGAAGTAAACGTTCCTACTTACATCAAACGGAGCTGAACTCGATTGGGCCTTCCGGTCACACGGCTCCCTGAAGCAGTCACTGAAAGGCAGCAGAAGACCCATGGCAATGATCCGGGAGCAAAACTTCTCTGCTTCTTCCGGAGGCCCGTTCTCATGCTGACTGAACAGCTTCTCCAACAGAGTTCGCCCTGCAGAGGAAACACAGTCAGGGGCACTGGCCCGCCGCCCGGCTCGGAGCCCGCCCAGAGGGCGGCGAGGCCGGCACGGCACGACCGGTGAGCACCACCCGCGCCAAGGCTGCCGCGAGCTCAGACAGCAGCTTCCCGATCACGGAGAAAACCCCACAGTCTGAGGCCCGGGGTCCCACGTGGGAAAAGGTGGCTCAGGTTTGCTCTCCGATCCCCCAAGCCGGCGCCTGCCCCGAACGAGGACGGCCCCCCCGAAGAAGTACATTTCCGCCTGGAGACGTGGCCGCCTTTGGGGTTTCCTCGGTCACCCTCCTTGGTCTCCTTGTTTCCCTGAGGGAGCAGGCAGCACCCACGCAGCGGACTGAAATGTCAGTGACCGGCATTCCCGGTCTCCGGCGCGGAGATGGAGACGGGGAGACAGGGAGGGAGAGGCCCCAGCCCCCGAGAAAAGGGCCAGCAAATACGTCAGACAGAACTTCTTCACGTCCTCCTCCTCAGAACCGTAGCTCTGTGGGAGGTGCGAGCTTCAGTCCTGATGTCCCTAAAAGGGACCAGAAAAGAGGCACAAGAACAGGGCACTGGCTGAGGACTGGGAGGGCGGGTTCCACCTGGTGCCCTGGTGCGCAGGCGCCGCTACCCCCGAGACTCCGCGGGGAGAACACATGGCTGGGGGTCCCTAATCCTTTCTGATGCCACTTGCTCTCTAGTTCATTAAAACGGTGTGGAGGGGCGCCTGGGTGGCTTAGTCGGTTAAGCGTCCGACTTTCGCTTAGGTCATGATCTCGCGGTTCGTGGGTTCGAGCCCCGCGTCGGGCTCTGTGCTGACTGCCGGCTCAGAGCCTGGAGCCTGTTTCAGTCTGTGACTCCCTCTCTCTCTGACCCTCCCCTGCTCACGCTGTCTCTCTCTCTCTCTCCTAGAAATAAATAAAACATTAAAAAAAAAGAAAAAGAAAACAGTGTGGAGGTACCTCAAAAAATGAACAACAGAACTCCCCTAGGACCCAGCAATAGCACTGCTAGGAATTTACCCCAGGGATACAGGAGTGCTGAGGCATAGGGGCACATGGACCCCAATGTTCATAGCAGCACTCTCCACAATAGCCAAGACATGGAAAGAGCCTAAGTGCCCATCCACGGACGAATGGATCAAGAAGACGTGGTTTATCTATACGATGGAATCCTACATGGCAATGAGAAAGAACGAAATCTGGCCCCGTGTAGCAACATGGATGGACCTTGAGGGTGTTATGCTGAGTGAAGTAAGTCAGGCAGAGAAGGACAGATCCCATATGTTTGCACGTATAGGAGGATTAGTAGGAACTTAACGGAGGACCATGGGGGAGAAGAAGGGGGGACACGGTGGGGGAGAGGGAGGGAGGCAAACCATGAGAGACTCTTGAATGCTGAGAACAAACTGAGGACTGATGGGTGCGGGGGGGAGGGGGGATGGGCATGGAGGAGGGCACTTGTGGGGATGAGCACTGGGTGTTATATGGAAACCAACTTGACAATAAACTATTTGTAAAAAAAAAAAAAAAAAAGAAAAGAAAAGAAATGGGTTTAGCCGATTTCTGCATTCGTCAACTACGACAGACACAGACAACCTCTAGCGTCCCTCCCAGGGCTACAAATGCTCTCAGTTCTTGCCCTGCTTCTGCTCCTCCCTGTAATTAGTGGATTCATTCTTCAAATTTAGGTTAGAATCACTCATTCAAACCAGCCTTCAGGGACCCCCTTCCATACTCTGTTGGTGCCCTTCCTAGTTCTTTGTGTTATTCATTATTTCAGTCAATCATGGGTGTACTTACTTGTTTCACATCTATACCTCTCGCCAAAATAACCTCCCTGACAGCCAGCATATGTCCTGCAAATGTGGCCTCTCACACATAAGAAGCGTTAATAAATATGTTTAGGATTTCTGAATAAATGCAATGCCAGGACTCTGTGACAAAGACTTGTTCTAACATAGTCAGAACTGGAAAAGAAACCCCTCTATACCAGAGTTCAGCAAACTTCTTCTATAGAGAATCAAACAGTAAATATTTTAGGCTTTGAGGGCCACATAGCGTCTCTGCTGCATATCCGTCTTCATTTTCATTTGCAACAGCTTTAAAATGTAAAAAGCACCCTTAGCTTAGGGCTAGGCAAAACCAGGCACAGGTCTGTCTTTCAGTTAGATCAACTAAATTTCAAATGTAGAAATGTCTGTCAGGACACCAGGCATACAAATTTGCTGTCTCTTCCTATTTTTGCTTGTACAACAAAACTCATTTCAAAATCTACCTCTGATATGTGGAATACTAAGGCAAAAGAGGTCTTTTTATTTTCTTCACATCCTTTGGTCTCCCAGGATATTTTCTGAGAAGAAATAAAGGATTTTTTCCTACAGGACGTAAGTTTCCCTGCATCTAGCTGGAACCAAACACAGAGGAAACCATATTCCTCAATTCCGAAGTGATTGATTGCTACGGTGTACCCATCTGACAAGTCTTGGGGCTGAAAACAGCCAGAAAACTAAGTGGTTCTTTCCCATAACTCAGAAGTTGTGTATGACAGAAAGTAAGACGGGATCTTCCATATATGAGAGTATTTAACTGTGAGCAAGTAAATGTGTATGTGTATCAGGCCAGAAATTATCAAAAAGTTTATGGAATAACGTGGAAGAGAGGAAGCATAACCTCCCTGGAACCTCAGCTCCGTGATGAACACACTCACTCCTCAACCCTCCATCCAGGGCTTCTCGACCACCACGCACTGACACCTCGGGATGGAGGATTCTCCGCCCCGCGCTGCCCTGTGCACTGTGGGATGTGGGCAGCGCCACCCACCGTGACTCTGTAGGTGCAGCGTAACCACTGCACCTCCGGCGGTCACAGGCAAAGTGCCTTCAGACACTGCCACATGTCCCCGGGGAACAAAATCACCACAGCTTGAGAATCCCTGCCTCAACCTCTCCTGATCGCATGGACGGTAACCTGGCTGGACACATTTTGTGTCAAATCCCACATATATTAGGGGTAGGAGGTGAGTGAGTGACTTCCTCGATCCCCATTAGAACTCGCAAATGATTTATTCTCCTCCAAGACCATCTGCCACCGGCCGGACCACCTGTCACCCTCCTTTCCGCCTCCACTAACCTCCTGTCGTTCCTGACCCCTCCCTGCCATTCACTGAACACTTTACCCCCTGACTCAACTGCTCTTTTCCACCGCTACTCTCCTCAGTGATTCTGACATCCACATGGAGATCAAACCAACACCCAGGGAGATGACTCAGCTGAGATCTGAACCCTGGCCTCCAGTCAGTGTTTTCTCTTCCCCACACAGGCCGTCCATTCAGAAGACCAATTTCAAACTTTACTCCAGCCCTTCACGGCTTCCCATCACCCTCAGACCAAAACCCAACTCATCACCATGACTCAAGAGGCCCTTCCCCTCCTGGCCCCCTTTCCTGCTCTCCTCAGGGCACTCTGACCTACAGGCCTTCAGCACGCAGAGCTCATGCTTACCTCGGAGACTTTTATACTAGAACACTCTTTCCAAGATACTTGAATGACTCCCTGTTTCATCTCACTCGGGCGTCTGCTCAATTGTCTTTTCCACTCAGAGAACGTCCTGACCTCCCCCTCCTTTCTCAAACAGCATGCCAGCCACTCTTTTTCCCATTATCCCTCTTTCTTCTCCAGAGATCTCAGCTCTTGAATTTTTGTGAGTCTGTGGTCTGTCTCTTCCTCCTGGAAAGTAAACTCCATTTTAGCCGACTTCATTCCTCAGTTACCACCGTACGTACAAATGTCTGGAAGGAACGTCTAGTCCTTGACCACTGCCTTCTATCCTTTCAGCTCATATTCTAGAACCCCTTCTGAGGCTCCTCCCTCCCACAGGGATCGAGTCTGTCATCCCTGCCACTGTCACACAATCCATCACCCCCTTCTTCACCTGCTTAAATTCCGTGTCCCACTACGTAATCATTTCCTTCAAACACTGAAGCCCCCCTGCCCCTCTCTCCCATGGGATCCCAGGATAACTCCCAAATCCCAATTTGTTCCAGTCTAGACGTCCACCTTTTCTTTGCCTGCACCAGAGCAACGACACTGTGACACACACACACCCACTGCCTGCTTTCACTTCAAGATCGTGCCTATAAATCTCAGTTAGGCCCAACACTTCTCTGCATTCACATCTAAGCATATAGTCCCCAATACAATCTTCTATATTTTCTCCCTCCTTAACCCAGTCTTTTCTTTTTTTTTTAATTTTTTTAATGTTTATTTATTTCTGAGAGACAGAGAGTGAGCGGGGAAAGGGCAGAGAGAGAGGGAGACACAGAATCTGAAACAGTCTCCTAGCTCCAAGCTGTCAGCACAGAACCCGACGCGGGGACTGAACCCACGAACCGCGAGATCATGATCTGAGCCGAAGTCATACACTCAACCGACTGAGCCACGCAGGTGCCCCAACCCAGTCTTTTCAATGATGAGATAATGATCTTCTCAAATAATTTACTGAGAAAATGGAAGAAACCAAGAGAAACTGCAAATATGTAAAAGCACCGACACTGATATCCTTCTCTGCCTTCCTCACAGAGGAAGAAGGCCCTGCTCCAAACAAAAGCATCTCTTCCCCTCAGTGTTCTAGATCAAATCCCTGTGGCATGGCCTGGAATTCACTTCTTTCACTATTCCTTCTCTCTTCTGAATAAGGGACATTTCCATCTTTACTGGACATTTCTAGATCACACAAACATACTTAATTTAAGAAGAAAATCTCCCTTAGCCCACATCACTCCTTACCTCCCCCACTACTGTCCCACTTCTTGATTTGACTTCACATCAAAACTACTGACCAGAATTACCTACATTTGCTACCTCTAGCCTCTCACTCCTGACTCAGCCCACTCTAATTTGAGAAATCACTTTGACTTCTATCCCTACGACACAATATAAACTGGTAGCCAACACCATATCGATAACATTTATCTTCATCTTACTGAGTTTCTTAATCTCTCAGAAAATGTTCATTGTTGATTGAGTCTTAATCCTTAGAATCCTTTGCTATCATCTCCATGATGCCATACTCTATTTTCTGGATCTCACTGGCCACTGTGTCTCAAGGCCCCTTTACGGCTTTCTCTACTCAACATGTCCTGGCTCATTCTATGCTTATCCTTATTGTTTCCTGTAATCTCACCCAGTCTATACACATTCCTCTCCTTGAAACCAGGGCAGATTTTGTCACTGCATCAACTGAATATGGCAGAGTGACATCACACGTGGAGAGAATGTATGAGGCATGTAAATGAGATCCTGAACGATATTATAATAGCAGGAGGACCGGGTGGGGGGATGAGAATTCAAAGAATCACCCAGTGGGCAATGAGTCTGTCCATTTTTTTTCCTCAACCTGGACTCAAGGTAGGCGGAAACCCAGAAAGCAGCAACAACATTAACAGGAAAGGTTTTGCAGGGCAATTTTGCAATGTGTGTCCATGGTCTTAAAAAAATTCACCCTTGGGGCGCCTGGGTGGCTTAGTCGGTTAAGCGTCCGACTTTCGCTTAGGTCACGATCTCGCAGTTCATGGGTTCGAGCCCCACGTCGGGCTCTGTGCTGACTGCCAGCTCAGAGCCTGGAGCCTATTTCAGAGTCTGTGACTCCCTCTCTCTCTGACCCTCCCCTGCTCACGCTGTCTCTCTCTCTCCTAGAAATAAATAAAACATTAAAAAAAAATTTTTAAAGTTCACCCTTGAGCCAAAAATTCAACTGTAGAGAATCAATCTTAGGTAAATATTCAGATATATCCGAAGAGTGATACATCACAGGATTTCTGTGAAGATTACATGACAAAATGCATGTAAAGTGCTTAGCACAGCTCCCGCTACAATAATAAATGGATTAATAGTAAAAAATAACGAAAGAAATTAAAATGTGCAACAACAAAACTACAGCGTCGAAAAAAGATGGCTTTAAACACATGGCTAATATGTAGCCCTAAAGGTCATGCTATTATAGAAAAAATAATAACTCAATGAATTTAAACATGTTGAATATATGAAAAGGAATAAAAAATAAAAATAGATATCACTGGAGAATTCTAGGGCACCAATCATCCCTGATAACGGAGGGAAACAAAAGAAGCATTTCCAGTATGAACTGTACGTCAGGGCAATATAACATACGTAGTGAACAAAGAAAAGTTTTCGAACACAGAAAAGTTCTAGCCAAAAGGGACCAAAAAAATGACAAAATTAGAAAATCACCATGATGCAATCCCTAATGAATTCCTTTTGCATTCCTCAATGGTTCACTTAATGAAGAGCAAATGGATGGGAAACCCATTAGAGAAAAAGTCAAAGTGAAAAACTGGCAAAGAAGGAATCAAGCTGCCATCCCCAAAGCCGTGAATCATCCGCAGCTTCAGTACAATTAAAGCAGGCACACACCGTGAACCTCCTGACGTGGGTTTAGAAAGTCGACAGCACACGTGTTCTTCCCAACCCCCGGGTAAAAAGAGAAGAGGATTGAATCATGTGTCAGATTGGACCTTTTTTTTTTAATTTTTTTATAATTTATTTTTGAGAGAGAGAGAGCGACAGAGCATGAGTGGGGGAGGGTCACAGAGAGAGGGAGGTACAGAATCCGAAGCAGGCTCCAGGCTCTGATCTGTCAGCACAGAGCCTGACGCGGGGCTCGAACCCACCAGCTGTGAGATCATGACCTGAGCTGAAATCGGATGCTCAACCAACTGAGCCACCCAGGCGCCCCTAGATCTAACTTTTAATCTAAGGTATCAGAGAGTTCTGAAAATGGACTGGTTACCAGAAAATATTAAACAACCAATTCTATTTGCATTAATGACATGGAAATATGCATCACAAATATTATGTGAAATAGTCAAGACTGCAAAGCTAAATAAACAAATAAGTAAATGGCACCTGGCTGGCTCGGTCAGTATACCATGTGATTCTAAGATTGGAAAGCTAAGCAAGGTGTCCTCATTATTCTACAAAAGCAGGAGACATAAGTTCAGTTTATTAAAGAATCAAACGATTGTGGCAGGAACATGAAAAGTTTCTACTTCTTCTAGAACTTGCACTCTAGATGCACTGTACAGAGCTCCGTTCCTGACCAGGATATGTAATTTGACCACGGCACAGGGAGCAGAGAGAGACGTGGACTTATGTTTATCTTCTCATAGTTGATGACTAGGGATTTAATTGGGACACACTAGCCTACTACATGGGATGCCATGGGTTCAAGCCCCGCATCGGGCTCTGTGCTGACAGCCCAGAGCCTGAAGCCTGCTTCGGAGTCTCGCTCGCTCGCTCGCTCGCTCTCTCTCTGACCCTCCCCTGCTAGCACTCTGTCTCTTTCTCTCTCAAAAATAAACAAACCTTAAAAAAATAAAATAAAAATAAACTGGGGAGACTGAGCTGACATAAAGCCTTCTGGACTTAACCTTACTTCTTACCTGTGCAAACTGGCCGGCTAGGACCTGGACACAGGGTCCCCGGTTCCCTCTGGCACCCCCTTCCGCACCCACTGCCACACACAACTCCTGATCCCCTCACTTCCTCCTCGGTCAATACACTTCTTCTAGACTAAGACATGTTGGTCACACCAAAAAATGAAAATAATTGGTCCTAGAAGATGAATAAGTATAACTTTCCTAAGTGTTCGGCTATTCAAAGCTTCATTTTACTTCATATTTTCATTCATTATTTAATCAACAATATTTACTGAGCTCTTACTAGGTGCAAAGCATCTCGAAGTCAGTTTGCCAAAATCTGTTTGCTTAATGAACAAGTTATGAACACCGCGGGTGAGCATGACAGGGGCTGGTGGGGGTGCCACCTCCTAGCAGGCCCTCCAGGGCCAGGGCCCCAAGGTCAGCCAGGGGTGCCCCTAGAAGGGTGAGCAGCCCAGGGCTACTTTTCAAGCAAATGCGAATGGGCAGCACAGGTAAAGGAAGACCAAGATCCCCTACTGCCTTGTAGCTGTAGCAACAGTAAAACTTGAGAAAATTCCCAAAGGCCAATAAAATCGTTCTCTCTAGCACGGATACATAAGAAGGTACATAAGACGTTGTTTCTGGTGGATTTATGACTCTAGGTGCATGGGCAAGGGAAGGGTCAATTTTCTCGGGCTCTCCCTCTTACCTCCCTCCCACCTTGGGACCAAAGGAAAGATCCAGCGGGAGGAACAGTCTTTCTATCTTTCAAACCCAGTCATTTCAGCAATTAGGAAAGGTAGGACCCGGGATGTTGGGTGTTTTGCCCAAGGGCACACCATCTTCATCTAAGGCAGGCTCATCTCCCTGATCATACAAATAACATATAACATATAGCCTGAAGAAATCTAGGAGAGTACACCCATGGACAATTCTTTCATTTTCTGCCCATTCTTTTCCACCTAAAATCCATGGAATATACCTCTAGACTTAACAAAATACACCCAGGGAGAAAGCATGATACAGCAAGATAACTCTCAGCTATGGAAGCCATCTGCCTCGGTACCCTTCCTGATGCTACCATTGTTCAGACTATGGCCTCAGACTAGCTACTCAATTTCTCTTAAACCTCAGTTTCCTCATCTATAACTATAAATAATCATCTTCATTACCTCATATGAATGGTGTAAGAATTAAGTTGAAATAATTTTTAACAGGCTTAACACACGCCCAGTAAATATGACCTATTATTTTTTTTATTAAGATTCATTTAAAGGTTCTGTACTCTTAAATAGGATAAATAAAAGTTTGGCTCAGCCTACAGGAAGGAAACCATAAGTAATCAATGGAATCCTAAGAATGTACCTCTAATATAAAAGCATTAGAAAAATTATGATATATGGCGATCACAGATTAAAATATCTTATCCATTAAGTTTTCATTTTTGTTTTTGGTTTTGCTTTCCATTCAGTGGATTTTAATGATATCAACTAGGTTATATTTAAGACACAACTTTCTAGAATTCCTAACTTCTCTTTTGTTCTAACTTGCATTATTTGTTTTACTATACTTGTTATACTCGTGTTAAAAATAATATTCATCCAATGACAAGAAACTTATTAAACACTACTGTTTCCACTTATTTCTTCACTGATCCCTCTCCCTCCTCCAACATACACTTATAAACCATAGTTGGTAAAGAGTATGTGGTTTCTAGTATGTGGTTTCGGATTTTTAGTCATACACTATCCTCAAATACTCCTCTTACACATGAGAAAGAAGTAAAATCATGAGCCCCTTTACTGGAGTTATGTTGGGCAGTAAGCAGTGACGCTATAAAAAGTAGAAAACCTGTTTTCTGGACAGAATGATACAATATCAAGAGCATTTCCACATCTAGTCAGCTTGTGAAGCAAAGCAAGGATTTATCGTCATGACTTCAAAGCAACTAATCGAGGAATGAAAAGGTTCTAGAACTGGCCTACAGGCTGGAGGGTGGCAGTGCCAAAACTGGCTGCGTACTCTGCTCTCCTCATTTTTATTCTAGGGATCCCCCACTTCTGGGTGAGCCAGCAACTCTGGGCAAAGCTTCTGACCAACATTCTCTATTAAGATATAAAAGAAAGAGACCACATGGTCTGCACCCTGCTGGAGCTGAGGATGTAGTTACAATGACCACACTCACGAAGGAATCTTTTAAAGGGAGTCTATTTAGAACATACTATCTTAATTAAACATCCTTAGTGGACATTTTTTTAAGAGAGAGCTGCAAAGACAAGATACAACCAAACACTCATGAATCTATCATTTGCCAGAGAATGTCCTAGGTCACCAGAAGAGGTCATCATGATGAAAACATGCTCCCCGTCCCTTACTAACGACAAGAGGCAATGACAATGCACTCAAATATTTCAGTGACAAATCCCAGGTCACACATGGATGAGGGCTCAGTGTGAATTCGATGTTTTAGGTCCCATAACATCATTCGTTTAGAATTATCTACTTTAAATTTAAACTCTAAGAGCCCACAAACACATCATTGGTATTGTTTTCCTTTTGTGTATTTTTAATGGTTGAAAGAGGAACAGAATATAACTGCTGTATTTTGAAAGGGATCAACATAATATTCTGCTTCTTCTCTGTTCCATATCTTACACAAAAGAAAAGAATTAAGCAGAAGTCTCATTATATTCCATTTTTTCCTGATGTTCTAGCTCAGCTGTATCTACCTAACAGACTTCCTCTGATAGGCCATATTATCTATCAATTGAAATAATAAGAGGAAATGAGTTGTTGGCAAGCAAATTTAAAGTTAGACATGAAGGATAATTGCTTAACCGTAGGATGCTGGTGAATACAGAGATATCACATATTGGGTGTCATCATGTGCTGGTGGTCTGTGCTGAAGAAATAAGAAAAAGCACGTATGACAGACCAGTTATGATCGAATAGAAACTAACATGTCTGCTTGGCATATGATAAGAGGGGGACCCTCCTTAGCATACATACTTAGGGTTGTTTTGAGGCAAGACAAACGTGTAGTCAAATCACTGGACGCATCATAAGCAAAACAAGTCACAAGACACATGAAGATAACTGAGGCTCAGTCCCTACCTACAGAGAAGACGACCTCAGCTCATGAAAGGACATGAACGGGATGAGAATGAAGCTCTCTGCTCCCCGTGGATGGAACCCTCTCCACCAGTGACCGGCACGGACTAGACACTCTTAGAGGAAGCTCCCTCCTCTGAGCACACCATCAGGCTCAAAACTCCAGGTAAGAAAGAAATAATTCAATATTTAAACTTTATAAAACACTTCCAGATTGGCCTGCAGATGTGCTGGTTTTCTGAGTCCTCAACAGTATGTACTTTTATCACTGTTTTGAAGAAGCTGACTGCTCTGTGTCATGAACTAGGACTCAGGTTTGAGGCAGTTTGTTACCTGACACTGACAATATGGAAAAGAGTAGTAATGAATGTATTTGTACAATAAAACATCACACAGAGACAGAGCATTAAAAAAGTGACTTTGGAATCAACTGAGGTCATACACTATATCAACAAAATGAAAAATAAAAATCATATGATCACTTCAATTGATGTAGAAAAGGCATTTAACATAGTACAACATCCATTCATGATAAAAGCTCTCAACAAACTGAGGGTAGAGGGAACATATCTCAACAGAATAAAGGCCATTTATGAAAAACCTGCAACTAACGTAATACTCAATGGTGAAAATCTAAGATCAGGAAGGAACTAGACAAAATGTCCCCTCTCACCACTTGTATTCAACATAGTAGTGGAAGTCCTAGCCACAGCAATCAGACGAAGAAAAAAAAAAAGTAAGAAGCATCCATATAGGTCAAGAAGAAATTAAACTGTCACTACTTGTAGAAGACATGATACTATACACTGAATTTCTAAAGACTTCATCAAAAAGTTACAAGAAGTAATAAACAATTTCACTAAAGTGGCAGGTTAAAATATCAATACCCCAAAATCAGTACTACCTCTATACACTAATAACGAAGAAGCATAAGAAAAATTAAGGAAACTGTCTCATTTACAACTGCACCAAAATAAATAAATAAGAATAAATTTAAGTAAAGAAGTGAACAGCTGGTACTCTGGAAACATATACGATACACCGATGACAAATTGAAGATGACACAAACAGAAAGATACTCCATACTAAGGGATTTTTGAACAACTAATATTGTTAAAATGTCCGTACTACGTACCCAAATCAACCCACAGACTTAATGCAATCCTTATCAAAATACTAGCAGTGCTTTTCTCCAAACTAGAACAAATAATCCTAAAACTTATATGGAGCCACAAAAAAGACCCCAAATAGCCAAAGAAATCCTAAGAAAAACAAAGCTGGAGGTATCACAATCCCAGATTTCAAGGTATACTACAAAGCTGTAGATCAAAACAGTATGGTATTGGATAAAATCAGATACATAAATCAACGGAACAGGATAGAGGTCCCCAAAATAAACCCATGATTATATGGTCTACTAATCTATGATAAAAGAGGCAAGAATATACAACAGAGAAAAGAAAGTCTTTCCAATAAATGCTGCTGGAAAAACTAGACAGCTATACTTTAAAAACATGAAACCAGACTACTTTCTAACACCATACACAAAAATAAATTCGAAATGGATTAAAGACTGAAATGTGAGACCTGAAACCATAAAAATCCTCTGACATCAGCCATTGCAACATTTTTCGAGATATGTCTCCTAGCACAAGGGAAACAAAAGCATAAGTAAATTATTGGGACTCCATCAAAATTTAAAAAAAATCAACAAAGTAAAAAGACAATATACGGAATGGGAGAAGATATTTGCAAACACTGTATCCAATAAGGGGTTATTATACATAATATATATAAAGAACTTATACAGCTCAACCCCAAGCAAGCAAACAAACAAACAAAAAACAATCTGATTAAAAAATGAGAAGAGCCCCTGGGTGGCTCAGTCAGTTAAGCATCCAACCTTAATTTCAGCTCAGGTCATGATCCCTCGGTTGAGATCAAGCCCCACCTCAGGTTCCGCACTGGGTGTGGATCCTACTTAAGAATCTCTTTCTCGGTCACTCTTCCTCTCCTCCCAGCCCAGTCCTATTCATGTTCTCTCTCTTCCTCAAGAAAAAAAATGAGAGGTGGACCTGAATAGACATTTTTACAGAAAAAGACATACAGATGGCCAACAGACACATGAAAAATGCTCACCATCACTCATAATCAAGGAAATGCAAATCAAAACCGCAATTAGATATCACCTCACACCTGTCAGAATGGCTAAAATCAAAGTGACAAGAAATAACAAGTGTTGCCCAGGATGCAGAGAAAGGAATCCTCCTGTACTGTTAGTGCGAATGTAAATTGGTACAGCCTCTAGACAAAATAGTATGGAGGTTCCTCAAAAACTTAAAAATAGAAATACCATATGATTCAACAATTCCACTATTGGGTATTCACTCAAGGAAAATGAAAACACTAATATGAAAAGATAAATGCAGTGGTATGTTTACTGCAGCATTATTTACAATAGCCAAGATATGGAAGCAACCTAAGCGTTCATTAATAAATGAATTGAGGGGCGCCTGGGTGGCTTAGTCGGCTAAGCGTCCAACTTTTGCTTGGGTCATGATCTCGCGGTTCGTGGGTTCGAGTCCCGCGTCGGGCTCTGTGCTGACTGCCAGCTCAGAGCCTAGAGCCTATTTCAGAGTCTGTGTCTCCCTCTCTCTCTGACCCTCCCCTGCTCGCGCTGTCTCTCTCTCTCTCTCTCCTAGAAATAAATAAAAATATTTAAAAAATAAAATAAAATAAATGAATTGAGAGGAAAATGTGGTGTTACATACAATGAAATATTACACAGCCAAAAAAAAATAAATGATGACAACATTCCATTGTGACAACATGAAGGAACCTAAAGGGTATTATACTAAGTGAGGTAAGTCAGACTGAGAACGACAAATACTATAACAATTCTACTCATAAACAGAACCTAAAAAGAAAAAAATGAATAAATAAACAAAAAGCAGAATCAGACCTATAAATACAGAGGGCTGGTGGTTTTCCAGAGGAGTGGGGAGGGGTGGACTTGGGCAACACGGGTGAAGGGAAAGGGAGATAGGGGCTTCTGGTTTTGTAACGAGTAAGTCACAGGAATAAAAGGCACAGCATAAGGAACACAGTCAGTGATACCGTAACAGCAGCGTACGGTGGCAGATAAACACAGCATAATGTATTAACTTGTCAAATAACTAAGTTGTACACCTGAAACTAGTGTAACATGGTGTGCCAACTGTCCTTAAATAAATAAGGTTAAAAAAGTGGCTTTGATATACAGACATCTGACTAGGGTCACTACATCTATTAAAATGTATATAAAGTTTATATTTGGCTTCCATCAAGGCTTTTTCTGAGGCAGGAAAGAAAGAAACTATGCAACTTTGATTAGCCAATTAATCAAGCCACCCAGTTAATCTGAAATAGTACAAACACAGATGAAGAAATTTAATCTAATAAATCTGATAAAATTGGCCAAAGAATATCACAATATATATGACAGTGACTAACAACCATTTTTTAGGACCTATGTTAAGAGTACAGATTTATCTGGGAATTTTTTAAAAGCTCATGAAGCAAATCAAAGTTCAAAGGAAAAAATTATAGACATGTCAGAAGGAAATGCTTTAAAAGAAAAAAAACTTAATTTTTTATTTTAGAGAGAGATAGTGCAAATGGGAGAGAAGGGCAAAGGGGGAGAGAAAGGGAGAGAAAGAGAGAGAGAGAGAATCTTAAGCAGGCTCCACACTCCGCACGGAGCCCAACGCAGGTCTCAATCCCACAATGCTGGGGTCATGACCTAAGCTGAAATCAACAGTGGGACACTCAACTGACTGAGCCACCCAGGAGCCCCCCCCCCCCAAAAAAAACTTAATCTACTAAGTTAAATCCATAAATGTGAAACCAATAAATGGCAGCTTCTAGGGCGCCTGGGTGGCTTAGTCGGTTAAGCGTCCGACTTTCACTTAGGTCACGATCTCGCAGTTCATGGGTTCGGGCCCCGCGTCGGGCTCTGTGCTGACTGCCAGCTCAGAGCCTGGAGCCTGTTTCAGTCTGTGACTCCCTCTCTCTCTGACCCTCCCCTGCTCACGCTGTCTCTCTCTCTCATAGAAATAAATAAAAATATTAAAAAAAAAAATGGCAGCTTCTAAAATACCTGTAGCTCAAGGGTTTTTTTACATATTTAGAGCCATCCCAAATCAAAGGAATGACACATACAGACCAAAGCCGCTGCTCTTACTTTATTTAGAAGTCAAACATCATTGCTTTTTCTGATTGGAAGGAATGTTAGTGGTTGTCAAGTTCGGCCTCTCCGGGGTTATAAGCACCCAACAGATCTTCAGCCAGTCTCTGAACAGTGACATCACTGCTTTCAAGATCCTCCATTCCAAGGCTGGACATTCTATAAGGGACAGCCTCCTTCACGTCAAATTGTACAACTGCTAGCAAATGTAGCTCCTCCATCCTGGACACATGCAATTTTCTTCTTGGATATATACCTGCGGTTTAAAATTCGTCCCTGAAGTCACCAGAGAGCCATTAAATAATTGTGAGAAGAGCATTAGACATCTGCTGGAAAGAACAGGGTAAGTATCTCTCGAAACATGTTTTGAGGTGGGGACAGCTGGGTGGCTCAGTTGGTTAAGTGTCTGGCTCTTGATTTCAGCTCAGGTCATGATCTCACGATTCCTGGAATCAAACCCCTCCATCAGGCTCTGTGCTGGCAGAATGAAACCTTCTTGAGATTCTTTTTCCCCACCCCACCCTCACAATAAATAACTAAATTTTTTTAATGTTCCTAGATGTATTTTAACAAGATTTAGTGGCTCATTGGATTGAGTAAAGAGAAAGTGTTAGGAACTTGGCTAAGTTGCACATCTCCTAGATTTGGCTTAAGAAACTTGGCTGTGCCAGATGCTATTACCATCCACTAGGGCAGGCAATAAATAAAGCAGCAGGTTGGGTTTGGAAGAAAGAGAAGCTCAGTTTGGATCTACTCCCATACCCTTATGAAGATACTTTTAAGGCAATCAGAAATGTGCACCAGGAATTCATTAGAGAACTGAACCAGAAACTTGAGTTTGGAGTCATCGACATGCAATGAAAGGTTCCTGGGGTTAGATATCAAGGTGGAAGAAGAAGACCAGATGAAGTTGAGAAAAGTTAGCCCAAAATGTAGTGGGCAAACCAAGGAGAAGTATGTAACAGAAGCCAAGGGATGCGTATTTTTCTGATTGGATAAAAATAGTAGATAGTTGTTAAAATGATGCCTTTGAAGCACTGTGAATATTAGAGATTTTCTATTAATGGTGAGTGTAAAACAAAACCTACTAAATTAAAATGTTAGTCATGTTTCTGGACTTTAGCATTATGATTCTCCAAAGAGAGCCACAGATTCACAAACACTAGTCACACACAATGACAAATAGAAAGCCGCAATAACCACAATAATTTCAAAAGAATCTACATAATGTATGTCATGTTCTAGGATTACATTTCAATTATTTTGCTATAAAAATAAATAAAGTACTTCTTTTAAAACCCCATCTGACTATTGTGATATTATGGCTTCTAAGGAGAAATACATACTTGGCTTTCACTCAGTTTCTGGCACAGAGCTCCTAAAACCTTTGCAATTTCCTGAGTGACATCAACAATAAAGGTATCTTGACATTCCTAACAAACCCCTTTCGACCACAGCTGAATTGATGCTAATGAGGGGACTTCTGGAAAGCACCAAAGGATGGTGGCAAGTTGCAACCTGTAATTACAGGGCTGGAACTTTTAGTCCCACTCTTGACCTCCAGAAGGGGAGAGGGGCTGAAGCTGACGATTTAATCAGTTGACCCTAAGTAATGAAGCTTCCTTAGAAACCAAAAGGACTGGGTTAGAAGCACTTACGGGTTGATAAACACATGGAGATTTGGGGACAGTGGCATGCTAAGAGAGCGTGAGGGTTCTTCCCCATTCCTTGCCCTATGTATCTCTTTCACCAGACTATCCTGAGTTATAGCCTCTCAAAATAAACTTTTATAATAAAGTTATATCCTTTTGTGGTAATCTAGTAAGTAAAATGTCTCCATGTGCTTGGTGAGCTGCTCTAGCAAATAACTGAACCCAAGGAGAGAGCTGTTGGAACGTAAGGCGGGTCAGTCAGAAGCCGAGGTGGTAACCTGGATGTTTGATTGGCATCCAAAAGAGGGGAAGTCTCATAGGACTGAACCCTTAACGGGTGGTTACTTATCTCTAGGTAAATAATATCAAAATTAAGTTGAGTTATAAAACACCTAGCTGGTGTCATAAAGAATTGCTTAGTGCAGGGGTGCCTGGGTGGCTCAGTCGGTTAAGCGTCCGACTTTGGCTCAGGTCACGATCTCGTGATTCGTGGGTTCTAGCCCCGCGTCGGGCTCTGTGCTGACAGCTAGCTCAGAGCCTGGAGCCTGTTTCGGATTCTGTGTCTCCCTCTCTCTCTGACCCTCCCCTGCTCACACTGTCTCCCTCTCCCTCAGAAATAAATTAAAAAATTTTTAAAAAAAGAAAAGAAAAGAAAAAGGGGACACTTCCAGGTAATTATACATACTGCAAAGCCATACTTTAAGAAGAGTATAGTACTGACTGAAGACAGAAAATCAAATATGAATTGAGTAGACTGTCGTAAGCAAAGTTGCCTATATCTGGGAATCACATAAAGGTAATATTTTAAAAAATCAATGAGTAAAACCTATGTAGGAGGTGATGTTGAAAAACTGCCTTGCAATATGGAAAAGAATCAAACTGAATCCTTACCTTACATCATACACTCAACAGGATGTTAGATAGATCAAAGGCTTAAATGTAAAAGGTGACATGGTAAAGCTAATAGAAGACTATGGAGAAGAGAATGTAACCTAAGAGGAAGACAGAATTTCTTACGCGAGAAGAAACTAGCACAAAACACGGTGAAAAGTCGAATTGACCGATGAAAATTTAAGTATTTCTGTTCAAGCAGGGATGTACCAAAAGTAAAGGAGGTATGAAATGTTAAAAGATCTATCTAATATCTAAAACTGATTCTACAGGTTAAGATTCCAATGATTACATATAACCGACTCCACTCCAAATAGTTTAAATAGCAAGGGACTTACTAGAGAAATTTCTTATTGGACAGGATCTTGGAAGACTCTAGAATCTTTTTAGAAGTACTCACTAAGACACACGCAGAGCCAGGCTACCAAGGAAGTGGCAGCCTCTTCTCTGATCTAGAGTCCTGGGCTCCAAGAGCACACTCCCGCTGCTAGAATCTGGAAGCCTCATGGCTGGATGTTACCTCTGCTGCCAGCCCAGACCATGAGTGGGGAGACCCCGTGCACCACCCCAGACCTCCGGACACTAGCACGTGGACACCAAACCTCGGCCGACACGGCCTCGGAAGAATCTAACAGTTCCTCAGCTGTGCTTGTAAGTACACACAACGAAGTTCATACGAGGCCTTATCTAGGTCTTCCAAATCTAGTGGAAATTCATCAAACCTAAGCCACATCTGAAACAAAACCCACAAAGGACTCTGAGAAACATCACGTTTACATTAGCCTCTAGTATAAGTAAAGAAAATCAGGAGGCTTGGTGACAATCCTTCACATCCTTAACATTGTTAATTAAAATAACATCAAGGATATACAAAGATATGAAGAACCCTTGGGAATAAATAAGGAAAATCAGGAAATTCTCTACAAAAAGATAAAAGGCTGTGAACAGACAATTCACAGAAGGGTTTACCCAAAAGGCTCAAAATTAACAAAAGTTTTCTCAAAGGATTAGCCACCAGATAAATATAAAATTAAAGGTAAAACAACAAGATGCTGTTTCCCTCACTGGATCGGTAAAATTCAAAAATTAGGTAAGTGCAAATTTACTGCATTACTAGAGTAAAAACTGGGGAAGGCGTTCGGGGAAATAATCTGGTGGTACCTAGACACATTAAGTAAATATTTTATACCCCAATAACTTCACTGCTGAATAAATATCCCAGAGAAATTCTCACGCAGGCCCCATACTGGAAGAGTCAGCCCTGTTGTCTGTGGGGGCCAGAGAAGAGTCCAGATACTTAAACAGAACATGAGGAATGCCCAGAGCAACCCGCACGGCACAACCCTAGGGAACAGGCGTCACATACAATAAAAGTGAACAGTGCCACCTGGTGCGTACAACCTGGCCGGGCCCTCGCGTTTGGGATACACAGCAAGAAGCAATGAACTCGATAGACATTCACCCAGAAAAAATTGTAATTTTTTTTCTAAAGGCCTCTGGGTTGCTGTTTTTTTAAGCAACAGAAAGAAGTCCAACTCGGAGTGTTTGTATAAACTAAAATTAAACATAAACAGAAATGTTGCATACTTGACAAAAATAGATATAATTTCAAGGCTATGTCAATCAAGCACATAAAAGCAGTTCCCTATGACTGCTGGGGGGGCAGACTAGGAAATGAACCTATAGCTATTCCCTGCTTTATAAAAAAAGCCACATAGGGTCGCCTGGGGGGCTCAGTCGGTTGAGCGTCTGACTTCGGCTCAGGTCAAGATCTCCTGGTTCATGGGTTCGAGCCCGGCGTCGGGCTCTGTGCTGACAGCTCAGAGCCTGGAGCCTGCTTATGATTCTGTGTCTCCCTCTCTCTCTGACCCTCCCCTGCTCACGCTGTCTCTCTCTCTCTATCTCAGAAATAAATAAAACATTTGAAAATTTTTTAATAAATAAAATTTAAAAAGTCACATAATGCCAATTTGCCTCTGCAAAAGATCGGCTAGTACTCAATTACACTAACCAAAAGAAATCTAAAGAGGACTTTTTTGCTTATTTTTTAAAAAGGCGAAAAGCGAAAATAGCGCTGGGCACTGCTCTCCGGCCTGCCTTCGCAGGGGTCGCGCCACCCAGCGCTTCCCCCGGGAACTACACTCCGCGGGTCAGCATCAGGCCACCAGAGCTTTGCACAGTGTCGGTGAGCATCTGTACTTTACCCTGATTTCTTCTGCGCATCTGGGAGTAAGCTGTGTCCTAAGGTATCAGAAAAGGCCTAGGAGAGGTTATTTTTTAAGTCTCGGAACGCTCCAAATTTTTCACACATAAATTAATGGTAATTGGGTTTTTGTTTTTTATTTTTTTGGTTTTTGGTTGTTGGTTTTTTTTTTTTTTTTTTTTTGCTTTACACCATTTCAGCTTCTAAAAGTTTTCATAGGGATGCTGTACTTCTGGATGATGAAAGAAAACTCTACCGGGAGTAACTTCAAGGACAAAATGAAGAGTCTTGCATGGACTCATGATGGGGTGTGTCCTGCACTGCGGGACGTGAGTAAATGCACTTTTTTTTTTCCCTGAAGATCAGGAATAGAGTGTCAATAATACTTAAAACTACTAGAGAGAACATGAGGTATCTGAAGAACTCCAGAGACAGAGCAACAAGGATGGGCTACAACTACAGAGAATTAAATATTAGTATATTATGCATTTATTAATATATAAATATAGTAAAGATTTTAAACTTTAGCCTCAGGGCAGTAGAGAATCACTGAAATGCTTTTAAACTATACTGACCAGCTGATCTTCATGCTATCAATAGTTTACTCTCTAATCCCTGATCCCTAAATGGGATGTGGCTGATGCTCAGGAGAGAGAGAGGAGCTAGAGACTGGTAACTTTAGTTGGTAATAAAACCAAGAGGGAACGTAGAAAAGGAAGTTGATGGCTCAGCCTGAGGGGTCAGCCTAAAGCTACCTAAATCTGCATGTTCAGCTTTTATTATCCCAAGGCAGATGGCAGTGAAAATAATCTCGGAATTTAGAGTCAAATGAGGCTCCTTAACAGAAATAATCCAAAGAGGAAAGGCTTCTAGATGACTTTTTCACTTACATCACATGACATCCCAGATGAATCTTTCTCCACAGAAATCACTGAAGTTCTCATTCAACCTTGTATGCCCACCCACAACAGGCGAGACCTAACAGAATCGATACACTTTTGGATTTTTCTAAGATCAGAAGAGACAGAACAAACCCGATATCCTGAAATCAACTGCCAGGAGACTATCCAAACATTTTACACCTTCAGAACCATTTAACCAAAATAGCACTCCAACGACATAAGATATAATCGTCTTGCAGAACATCTTGGTTAGCTGCAAAATGTAACACCTCCCATAAAGAATTTGCATACCTTATGTCTCCAAAGGGGAAGCATTAGTCTACAGATTAAAAGGGGGTGGAGTTGTGGAAGAGGTGCCAATGATCTAAAAGTAGGCAGGTTAAAAAATGAGCTGCAAGAGATTATCTCTATTGTTAGCCTATTGTTTCCATTACTCTTCTAAAAGATAAGGCTTGGGGGCACCTGGGTGACTTAGTCAGCTAAGTATCTGACTCTTGAATTCGGCTCAGGTCATGATCTCATGGTTTGTGAGATCAAGCCCCATTTCAGGCTCAGCTCTGACATCCCAGAGCCTGTTTGGAATTCCCTCTCCTGTGCCCCTCCCCTACTTTAGGGCAAAAGTTCTCGTTCAAAATGAATGAACAGGGGTGCTTGGGTGGCTCAGTCGGTTAAGTGCCGACTTCGGCTCAGGTCATGATCTCACGGTTCGTGGGTTCGAGCCCCAAGTTGGGCTCTGTGCTGACAGATCAGAACGAGGAGCCTGCTTCCGATTCTGTGTCTCCCTCGGTCTCTCTCTCTGACCCTCCCCTGCTCACGCTGCCTGTCTCTCTCTCAGAAATAAATAAAACCTTAAAAAATAAACAAACATTTTTTAAAAATAAAAGACCTATATGTTAACAATGGGGAGATTCCTTTTTTACATAACTTTGCCCAGAGTGTTGAAATGAATTCATTTGTGACCCTGAAATAGTTCTATTGTAGTCCGTTTGCTTCTTAATGGGCTTAAACAAGCTATACTTCTTTAAGGACAATAAAACAAAAGTAAAAATCCTAGGAGTACTCAAAGGCAGTTAGCCTCTTAGTCTCAAAGAAAGTTTTTATGTCAATGACAACTCCTAAATGGAATACCGTAGATAACAATTTTGAGTAAGCGTACAGCACACCAGGGAAAACTGAAAACACACACAAGCCAATACAGTTGAACCTTGAGCAACATGGATTTGAACTGCATGGGTCCACGTACATAAGGATTCTTTTCAATTACTACAGTGCTGTCAATTTATTTTGTCTTCCTTATTACTGTCTTAATAACATTTTCTTTTTCCTAGCTTACCGTATTGTAAGAATACAGTAAATAATACATATACCATACAAAATACGTTTTAATAGACTGCTTATTATTGGGAAGTCTTACGCAAACAGTAAGCCATTAGTATTTACGTTTTGGGGGGGGAGTCAAAAGTTATACATGAATTTTCGACTGGATGGAGGGTGTTGTTGCCACTAAACCATGTGGCTTAAGGGTCAACTGTATGTTAAAGTATAATGAAACAAGAGGGTAGTACTACTTTTATTGAGAAGTTTAGCAGTCCATCGCCTTAACCACTCGGCCACCGCGTCCCACGTACTTTTACTGAGTAGTTTAAAAAAAAAAAAAAAATGCGAAGCCAACAATCCATCCGGGAATAGGAGATGACTTATATTGTAGATAATAAATCAAAAAGAACTTGCTCAATATATTTGGTGTTAATATTAGAAAGACCCCATACACTCTAAATCCTTGTCTTACATTGTACATCACAGATGTCTCACAAAACAGCTCGACCACACATCACACACAGTCACTGCCTTAGGGTTCAAAAACACAAGGCCCTAAATTCAAGGTAGTGACAGCCCAACCCATCTGAGTCTCCCCTGGTGTCAGTCAAAAATTGGTCAAAACTAGCAAATCAAAACATCGCTGCTCTTACCATCACCTATCACCAATACCCACAGTCCCTTCATACCACTGTATAAACGGACACGCCGTCACAAGGGGTTTCTTCAGCTCTAACAATAAAAAAAATTAAACATGCAGAGGTTCCTTGTCAGGAGAAAAGGTAAGTGCCGGAACCATCTCTTCTATCGAATTCAAGGTTGGATGAGACCTGGACGAAGCAGCTTCCCAACAAGCCCGTATTCATTTTTATACCTACGAAACCAGGGTACCAAGCGGTAAGAAATTATTGCTTCAAGTCTTCCAAGAATTCAGTGGGATACTTTAAAAGGGAGACAGCCGGAAAGACTCTCAGCCATGGATGTGCCATAGCAGTGCTACAAGCTTACTGATAAACATCATTCTTTTCTCTCCTGTGTATGCAAAGCAACAATTTAAATGATACAGAATCAATTTCCATAGATGTACACTGTGTTCCTGAGTACAACAAAGAGCGCTTCTGCTTGAAGTACAAATGAGACCCAACTGGGTAGTATTTAAGCATCATTTTAAAACACCATACAGGCTTAATTTTTTTTCAAAAAGTAATTCCATTCCCGTGAAAATAAACAGACTATCTTCTGCCCACCGTGGCTTTGATATAACAGATAATACCAGGTATGTGGAAACTGACTAGATCACAGAAGAGTGGCAGCATTTTCCTATCCAATCAACACCTTCCAGGACATCCTTGGAAAGGAGGAAGACACATGCTCCTCTTTCTCTCATCCATACAGGAGCACGTGTCAAAGAGTAACAATTCTTCAGCATGGTTAGAGTCCTCTGATAGCATCCACTAACTATCATTATTTGTGCATATAACGTTGATGTGTGATAATTTACTAAATAGCCTTTCAAACTGATTAGAAGTCCTATTTGTCATATATTTATATTTTTAATATAAAAAAGCCTTGAAAAGTTTTCAGCCACTAAAATTATATACAATAACTATCAAGTCCTAGGCAGTACTTACTTGTTTCTCTCTAATGGGTCCCTTAATGCTAAATTTCATAAACAGCAGGTTATTACTTATAATCCAAAAGCAGGAATAAACAGAGTAATAAAATTTTCTCTACTTCCTTTACCTCTCCTTTCATTAGCAATAAAACTCATAATCAGAAGCTCCGAGTTACTGTACTATCTTTGCCATTTTAAAATCAACCAATAAATATAGGAAGAGACATTCTCTCAACGCAAGTTCTGTCAAAGTATCATTCCACTTTCATCAGACTAAATCACACCTCAATGAAAATAATTAATTTTGACTAATCAAAAATGTTAGTAATTTTCCAGCTTGAATTCAACAGGAAGTTACCAATAAGAAGGCTAGAGACCCAACTTGTCTGTTTAAAAAACATGGCGAACAATTATGCATAAATAGCTCAGTATGCTCAGTGCCCATCATATTTACTGGCATAGATATTGGTGGATGTGTTGATAGAAGATTAGATAATGGACAGAATCGGTGAGTAGGAAAGGAGGAAAGAAAAGAAGAAACAGGTGAGGAAAACAGACCAGAGGAATCCCTAAATCCAAGAAGTGTGCCTAATATGATGCAGGCAATAACAAGTGCAGACACTGAAATAAATTAGGTGAAACTGGCAAAAATACAAAAACTGGAAAGTGGAATTTAATCAGCCCTTTCGGATGCTAAATCAAGAGCCACAAATAGTATGTTCTAAGAGGGCAAAGGCTTCAAGACAAAGGCACAATGTCAGGAAAATAAAATGCACATTCATAGAACAGTAAGCACATTAACTGTCTAAAGTTGAGAGCTCAGGCAGGAAATTGTGGGAGGGTAAGGCTGCAAAGTCAAGTGCTGAAGCCAGACGCTGTGCACACCGTAAACACTGAGGGTATCTGCCCGCTGCCTTCTCTTTCCCGCGCCTTTAAAAATTAGCACCGGCACCCAATCACACAGCCACAACCCCCATCAATCATATGCTTTCCTTATCCAAATCCTGAAGGAAACCAAAATTTATGATAAAGTGACAAAAAAAAGTTTACAATCATAGGAAATGCTAAAAGAAAAAAAAAAAAAAACATGATGAATAACAATTGGGAAAAACCTAGCGACTAGGCAGATCCTGCCAAGCTTCTGTCTACAACCTCAGTGTTGTGTTGTGTTGTGTTGTGTTGTTTTAACCAATGTGGTTTTGGACCACTTTGAGCAATGAAGTGTTATCAAGGCAATGAACCAGGACAGGAAGGCAAATAGCACCCATCTTACACCTCCTCCATGCCAGGCAGAGTTGTAGTGACTGTATATATACTATTTCAGTTAATCTTAACATTACTCTTCCAGCTTCGTATATGTGAGAAAAAATTACTTGAGAGTCACTTTCAAAAGCTAGGATACAAATTTGCCGAGCACAATAGCAGAGTAACTGCTGAACTATCACATGACTGGGTATGTTCCGCACCTTTTTAATAGAATTAGAAGGAAATATGGCTCTAAAAGCACTTGTTCAATTTCATGTACACATGGTTTATATCCATATACCTAAATGCACTTAAAACTAGGCCAGTCCTCCCCTCATAAAGCAGCCACTAAAACCCATCACTGGGGCACTTAACTTCAACTCAAACCAGTCTTAAAAGAAATCATGAGAAATGATGTTTCCAACCAAACTAATCTGGTCTCAGCTTTTGTTCCCATGATCTATTCTGATATATGGAACCCAGTAAATCAAGAAATAGGGAAAAGGACAATATTCATATAACCCTCTTTCCTTATTTTTATAAAATTTTTTAATAGTTTTATTTATTTTTGAGAGACAGCACATGAGCAGGGCCGGGGGCGGGGGGTGGGGGGGGGGGCTTGCAGAGAGAGAGGGAGACACAGAATCTGAAACAGGCTCCAGGCTCTGAGCTGTCAGCACAGAGCCTGACGCTGGGCTCGAACTCATGGACCACGAGATCATGACCTGAGATGAAGTCGGACACTTAACCAACTGAGCCACCCAGGCATCCCCATATAACCCTCTTTCCTGTTCAAGTAAGACAAGTACATTATCTATATACATCTGGGATGATTTCTGACTATCCTTCACATGTTGGACATGAAGGACATACCATTCTCTCAGATGCTAATACTAGCAATAAGAATGCAACTGGTCTTAACAAATTCAAAGGTTAATAATTTTAACAAGCTATAGAAAAGCTTTGTACTCCTAGAGGGGGTCTTTCTCTACAGATATAAAAATCAAGATAACCTTTAGAAAAGCCAAAATGAGAGTCACACAATCCAAACGCTAACGCCCAAGCCAATTATTAATTAGCTAGCAATTCAAAAGCTCACTGACACACTTGGTTTTATTTTAGGCATGCTAACAACAGATTTGCTAATCTAAGTACATATCTTAGATGAGGGATGTACTAGCTTAATGCCCTTAGAGAAGTTACTTCACTGGTCTGAACCTTGCTTAGCTCACTGGGGAAAATGGGGATAAACAGCTACACTTTCAAATTGTTGAAAGGATCATAGACACTTAAGTAATGTGCCACACATGATCTGGCATTTAGCAGAAGTGCAATAAATATAACGTTACATCATAATTACAGGCTTTGCCAGCCAATAACAAATTGATCATGGGGCGCCTGGGTGGCTCAGTCGGTTAAGCGTCCGACTTCGGCTCAGGTCATGATCTCACAGTTCGTGGGTTCGAGCCCCGCGTCGGGCTCTGTGCTGACAGCTCAGAGCCTGGAGCCTGTTTCAGATTCTGTGTCTCCCTCTCTCTCTGCCCCTCCCCTGCTCATGCTGTCTCTCTCTCAGAAATAAATAAAATATTTAAAAAAATGAAAAAAATTGATCAGAAAAATCAAATTAGAATTTGTGGGGTGGGGGTGGAGAGAAGACAAAGACAGCTCTTTGAATAAATAGCTGACAGGAAGGAAAACAGTCAAGAAAGAAACAAAGATGCAAACACTCAGGACTAGCAGACTGAAGCCGGCAGCAAGCACACTGCAATAGCTGTGGAGGGTAGCCCCATTTTTTCACAGCCCCAGTAACAAGGGCCTGTCTTCAATAAGCCACTTAAAACAGATTAAACTTTGATTCCATGTGTTTAAAAAAAAAAAAAAAAGACAGATAAGTACATAATTGACTTTGGAAAGCTTTCTATCAAAAGTGACTTAGCATCACAAATTTAACATTCTACATGTCTGAACTTTAATTAACTGCAAAAATCTATTAACAAGCTTCTGCTAGACTTAATGTACAGAAGAACCTCTCAAATTTCAGAAGCCATTTTTTCTCCTCGGCACTGAAAAAAAAAAACATATTTCAAACAAATTAACTGGAAATATTTCAGTGCAATGGCCTAAAGCATCATCCGTTTTTAACAGTTAACCCAAGATAAAAGTTTTCGTCTCCATCACTAAATGTTTTTATATCTACCAAACAAACACAAACATGTGCCACGAAGATCTCTTTCCATTTGAATTTTCTCCCTACATTGGGAAGGCAGTAAAAAGCAAAAAACATCTGTTCCTTTCCGCAGAGCTGACAACCCTCATTCTACGGTTTAAAAACAAATGATGTTTATGGAAGTTTATAGATAAATGATCACCTGCTTCAAAGGCAGCTGGCAATTAATGGACCCAAAGACACGCAAAATCAAGGCCAAAAAAAACCAGTTTCCCCAAGGAGAATGCTACTGTTCACTAGGCCTCTGATAATATCCAAGACACCCATAAAATTGTAGAGGATGGTAAAGAACCAAATGTGAAGCCAGACGACAAGAAAACAGACAGCAACTGAGAAACAGGGGCCTGTGTCAATCTGGATTCAATCCACCACAAAAACAGTTTCCTTGGGAGCTGCCTAGAGAAAATCTGGTTCAGTCTAACCAACAGTCACTCTTCATCCAGCCCAAGGAAGGCCAGATGTTCAACAATTAAAGGGACTGACCTTATTAAAAACTGGAACTGAAAAATCTCATAAATTCTATATTTTTTTATAAACAGCTTTTGCTCCATGTTGCCTTGCTGTGTCAAACATCCAAAAATAAGTAACAAGCAAGGACGTGCAGGCTTAAATCAGTAGACTCAGCTTCTATTTCTGGCTCTGCCTCTGAATGAATCACAGTATGACCTTGAGAAATTTATTTCGTCTCTTTACCTACCTGCATTTCCCCCACCAGGTACAAGATTAGGTTAAACCTACCAATTTTTCATTTTTGGAAAAGAAAAGTGAGTGGGTGAGATAACTATATGGAAACTGCCACACAAATGTCTACTGATCACTGAGCTGCTATATACCCAGCCATCAAAGACGAAGTCGGTAAAGTCCATATCGAAACAACTCACTCTGCAATTTCACCCTGCACTGTAAAAACATTCTCCCTGGAGAGGCCAACAGAACACGGGTACTCACTCAACAGGACTCCTTGAATTGTCCAAAATTTCAAATTTGGAAATACTTGGCAAGATAAAATGCAATGCAAGTAACAAGAATAAACTGTTTTTCTCTTAAAGGCCTACGATCTTCAGGACTCTGATCAATCCTCCTACTAATTCCCCGTCCTTGACCCCTGCCAAGATCTGTCCCTGTGCCCTTGATGCTCCCAGAACACTGTACTTCCTGTCTCCGTGTGCTGCTGTGCACTCAGGGAGCCCTGGTGAAACAAAACCCTGATTTAATGACCTCTGTATGTGGCTGCCCAGAATATACATATATATATACATATATATGCATACTTATTTATATTAATTAAAGTGATTAATATACATGCATATGTATATTAATTCAAGTGAATATATATCCAAAGTCTAATGCTATTAGAATGAGCAACCATTTACATTAATAGATGATAATCTGAATCACAGTGACATTTTCATTTAAAAAATATATATTTAGGGGCGCCTGGGTGGCTTAGTCGGTTAAGCGTCTGACTTTCGCTTGGGTCATGATCTCACGGTTCGTGGGTTCGAGCCCCGCGTCGGGCTCTGTGCTGACTGCCAGCTCAGAGCCTGGAGCCTGCTTCAGATTCTGTGTCTCCCTCTCTCTCTGACCCTCCCCTGCTCACGCTGTCTCTCTCTCTCTCTCTCTCCTAGAAATAAAACATTAAAAAAAATTTTTAATATATATATATATTTATAAATGAACGATTACCTAGATAAAAAGGAAACACATGATTTCTCACCAAAATTAAATTCGAAAAATTAACTCAAGAACTTTCCTATCTTCTTCTTTCAAAAATGATCTTTTGAGGACTTGTTTTGTTTTTTTATTTATACTTTTTACAATTTATCTAAAGGGTATTAGAGTATAAGCATCCCTTTTCATTTAACCTACACAATGAAGGGAAGGGAAGTTAAAGAAATAAAAAGAGCAAGTGATGAATAAATGAATAAAATGAATAAAGGCGACTCTTGAGTATAAGAAATCTATAAATGTAAAATAAAAGATAGGTGAAAATAAAAATGTGGTAAATACAGGTTAGCATTTAGCCAACTAAGTAGCTATGCCCATTGAGAAATGTCACTTTAGAAATGTGGGGTTCTTTTTTAGTGTTTATTTATTGAGAGAGAGAGAGAGCAGGGAAGGGACAGAGAGAGGGGGAGAGAGAATCCCAAGGAGACTCCATGCTGCCAGCACAGAGCCTGACAGGGCTCAAACCGACAAAGCATGAGATCATGACCGGAGCTGAAACCAAGAGCTGGGTGCTTAACTGACTGAGCCACGCAGGAGATGTTTTATAGATAACCTATTTATTAAAATAACAGAACTGAATGTTAAGCTTTTCAAATTACATTTGAAATTTTTACCGTTCACATATTTATCACAAACCTACCAGTAATTGCATAAATGTTCATTCCTTCCTACTCCTTAAATTCTTGCGCTCAATACTTCCTTTAAAATTAAGCGTAGAAGGAAGAGGGGCCCCGAGGTGGCTTGGACAGTTAAACGCCGGCTCAGGCCGGCTCAGGTCACCATCTCGCAGTTACTGAGTCTGAGCCCTGCATCAGGCCCTACACTTTGAGCCTGGAATTCTCTCTCGTCCTCTGTGTTCCAACCCCACTTGTTCTTTCTCCAAATAAACAAACTTTCAACCTTAAAAAAAGAGTAGAAGGAAGGGAACATGAAACAGTGAGAACTTAAGGGAAGGCCTTGGAACCTCCATACCTGTAAGGATGGATAAACGCATGCCCTCACTTGCCACGCACCACACTAAATGGCCCCTGGAGCTGGACTTCCATGGTGCCCCCCAGTTCGGTTCCATGTCCGTGTGGCCTCCTCCCCTTCACTATCCCCAGCCTATCCCTGTTTTGATTGGACACAAAGGCAAACGGAAATTATCCCTAATATTCGATTTCATTATTTATTAACTTCCTAACAGTGTGTATCAGATTTGGTTGCATCAGCAAACTGGAGAATCGCCTTGACTTCACTGAGCAGTCCACCAAGACGGCTGGCGGAGACTACGTGTGACACACACACACACACACACGCATGTTCGAGCAGCCAGAGGTTGTCTGTGCAGAGTGCTGGAATAAACTACTGGTTTCTCCAGCGCTGCTCCTTAGCAAAAATTCATTAACCCTTTTCTTCTTGTTAATGCTGTGAGGATGAGGAAGGAGAATGATGGCTCAGTGAGCTGTGGGGGGAAACGAAAAACGAGTGGATGGCCTGGCAAGGCCTGGACACAGGCGGCCCTGGACATAGGTCGCCCTGGACACAGGCGGCCCTGGACATAGGTCGCCCTGGACACAGGGGGCCCTGGACACACAGCGCAGCGCAGGTTTTGGGTAAGTGGACAGAGCAGCCCTTTCTTGAGATGACTTGGGAGACAGGACAAAGTTGCGCCCTTTAAAACCTTGTTAAAAAAGAAAACATTAAAAACCAGAAATTTTACTAAACTGGCGAGCCCGCCCTAAGAGGATCCCCCCAGGACAGGGCACGCCGGAAGCGAGGCGAGGCTCCGGGGGGGGGGGGGGCGAGCGAGCGGGGCAGGTGGCAGGGGAGGCCGTGCTGGGCAGGCGACCCGGCAGCGGGGCGCGCTCACCTGAGAACACGTTCTGGAAGCCGTCGGCCGCCGCCTGCGCCCCGGACGCCGCGGCCGCGCGCCCCGGGGGCCCCCCGCCGGCCCTCCCCGCCACAGCCCCGCGGTCCGGGAGGGGCGCAGAGCCCCCGGCCGGCGGCGCGCGGCCGCCCAGCTCCTCCGTCCAGTCTGCCGAGCGGCTGAGGCCCCAGGGGAGGCCGCCGTCCGCCCGGGGCTTCTTGGGCGGCGCGGCGGCGGGGCCGGAGGCCGGGGCGGCCCTGCGCCCCCGGCCCGGGGAGGCCTCCAGCCGCCTCCCGACGCTGGGGCTCTGGCTGGGGGACTGGGAGGGCGAGGGGCTGGGCGAGCTGAGCTGCCGGGCGGTGGTCTTGACGTAGCAGGGGGTGGCGAGCGGGTAGGGCTTGCAGCAGCGCGGCCCCGGCGCCGGGCTGCCCGGCAGGGAGGCGGCTGCGGGGGCGCCGGGCTCGCCCCCCGGCTCTGCGTCCGGCCTCGCGGGGGCCGCTCCCACCTCCCGGCACCCCTCTTCCCCTGGGGAGTCTCGGGGGGCGTCCTCGAAAGCATCCTCCTCGCCTTCCTCATCGGTGTCCCCGGCCCCCGGCCCGGGCGCGCCGGCCGAGCCCTCCCCGGGTGAGGACTCGGGAGCGCGGGAGGCGGCGGGCAGGCGCCCCGGGGGGCCGCTGGGGGGCGGCGGCCGCTCGGGCACCCGGGGCTCGGCGGCCGGGCTGGCAGGCGGGTCCGAGGGCGCAGACGGCGCCCCGGGTGTGTCGGGGCCGCAGGCGCGGCTCGCGCCCAGCAGGTACTGGTCCAGGCCCAGGAAGGCGCCGGGCTGCGGGGAGGCGGCCGGGGGCGGCGCTGCGGGCTCCCCGGGGCCCCGGAGCTGCTGCTGCTGCCGCTGCTGGCGGATCGCCTGCTGGATGTCGGAGAGCAGGTCGTCCTGCTCCGCGGCCGAGTGGAAGCTGTAGATGTCGGTGTCGGAGCCGGAACTGGTCCTTTGTCCGTCCTGCGCCCCTGCCGCAGCGTCCAGATCCTCCGAGGCCACCCTGCCCCCACCCCCAGCAGCGGCGGGTCCCGAGCCCCTGGGGCGCGGGGCCTCGAAGGGGTCCGCGCACTCGGTGTCCGACAGGCCCGCCTCGTCCGCCGAGAGGCTGAGGTCCGGGGTCTTGGTGGCCAGGGAGTGCGCGCTGTCCAGCTCCCCAGGGTGCAGGGCCTGGGGGTCCAGCACGTCCTCGCGGGAGCCGCTCGCGCCCTTCCCCTTGGACAGCGTCTTCCGGATCCGCAGGTTGGAGAACACGGACGCCCTGGACTCCGACTTGCCCCTCTTCTTGCCCGGCTCCCCGCCGCCGCCGCCCCCTCTGCCGTGCTTGCCGGGCGCCTTCCTGCCCCCGCTCCCCTTCTTTGTGGCGTCGGCATCCCGGGGCCCGGGGGCGTCCTCCGCGCCGCCGCCGCCGCCCTCGTGCGGGGCGTCCCCCGCGCTCCGCTTCGGCTTCGCGTCCTGGTTCCCCATGTCGCAGCGGCCGCGAGCCGAGCAGCCCCGCGCGCTCAGGCCATGCCGGCCGGCGTCGGCCCGCGGCGCGCGCAGGGGGAGGCGCCCGCGGCGCTCGGGCGGCCGCGCGGGGCCGGGCCTGCTAGCTGCCGCCGCCCCTGCGCACAAAGCGCGCCTGCTCGCGCGGCGGCCGGGGCTGCGGCGGGGGCGCGGGGCCCGCGGGCCGCGGCCGCCGCCGGGCTCGGGGCGGCGCTGCGGGCCCGCCAATGGCGGCGCCGCACGCGGCCGGGGCCCGGCCCCCCGCCGCCCCCGCCCGGCGTCTCCCCAAAGCGCGGCGCGAAACGAGCTGGCCGGATCTCCGAGAGCCGCGGCTCCGCGGTGTGAACCGAGTGCCTCGTCCCCGCGGAGAACGCGCGTCCGCCGCGAGATGCGCAGGCGGCTCCAAGGCTCCGGGACCTGCCGTGAAACAGAGTTAAACGAAACGCATTTTAAATGGTGGAAAAACGAGGCCGAGTGGCAATTCAGAGGTTTTGTAACATCGGGGCCACGTCTCCCACCCCCTGCCTCCGACCCCCCCCCCCCGTGCCCCGTGCCCCGTGCCCCGTGCCTCGTGCCTGAAGAAGCAGGACTCCGGTAAATATCTGCTCTGCGAATGGGTTCTTTTTTTTTTTTTTTAATATTTTTATTTATTTCTAGGAGAGAGACAGCGTGAGCAGGGGAGGGTCAGAGAGAGAGGGAGTCACAGACTGAAACAGGCTCCAGGCTCAGAGCTGGCAGTCAGCACAGAGCCCGACGCGGGGCACGAACCCACGAACCGCGAGATCATGACCTAAGCGAAAGCCGGACGCTTAACCGACTGAGCCACCCAGGCGCCCCTGGGTTGTTCTTTAATAGCTGATCGTCTTGAACGCTGTTAACGCGCTGGAGCGTCTGCGCGGGAAGGGCTCCTACATCTACTGCTGCCTTATGTTCGATGCAGACCTTGCATCTATTTCCTTGAGAGACTGTCAGCTGCCATTTCAAAAGTTCATCTTTCAAACTTTCCACGACAAAATGGCAAGGTGAAGGAATAAAAAAAAAATCCTAAGAGATTAGAGTCGATTAAAATGCTAATCTCCAAAATTCTACGTATTTAACATATAAATCAAATAGCATTTGTATTCCAAAAGGGTACATATACTATACCTCCCAGGAGGTCAAACTCATCAATATTAAACATGCTCCTATTGTTGTTGCATATAAAAAGGAAAAAGACAAAAAGGAAACACCCTTGGCACGGACGCATGAATTCAGATGTTAGGCTATAAACCGCTGCTTCCCAAGCCAGCCCATCAAGGAAACTTTGTCCTTGCCTTCATTATAAAACTTTGTGACACTTGAACAGAATTTCTTAACGTTCTGGCTCCTGTATTAATAGAAGAATTCCCTTCTTTGTAAACCTTGTAACTGTTACGTAGGAAATTTAGTTACCCACATTAAAGCATTTTTTAAATTTTTAAAGAAGTTCCAAGAATAAAGCAGCATTAATCAATACTACCACACAATAATGTTACGATGATATTAATTTGAGTTACAAATTCATCGTTCAGCCCTCTGAAAATATGTAGTGGCTAGCCAACATGCTAGTATTCTAAAGTAAGCCCAAAGGAGGAAAAAGTCGTACATATTATAACAATGCAACTTAAATGAGGCAAGCAAATGCTCCTTTGTATAGTGTGAACTACGTTTTAAACCTCTCTCTTTCACCATTTTTATCTTTTTAAAAAAAATGGTCGGATGAGTCTTTGATATCAAAGTATTACAGTGCAATAAGTACTAGCCTTTTTCAAATTACGTTCTTAAAAATAGATGATTTAAAGTCAGGCAGCCAGTCATTTTAGGTGGCCTTTTTGAGGAAATGGTTTGGAGAAATCACCTTTAATAATAATTCTGCCAGGGTGACAGCCTTGTCTCAGAGAGGTTCTGGAGTGCTTGAAAAGCCTTTGTTTCCCCTCTTTCACAAAACTGCGCTCTTCTAGAATGCCGGCTCCTCAGAGAGCACAGTTCGCCTAAGGCTAATAGAATTTTCTGCTTGTTTGAACACTGAGGTACTATGGATTTTGATTTTTGCTCTTTCTTTCACAAGACATCTTTGACTCCGAACTATTTGGGGGGTGGGGGGTGGTTTTTGTTTCTTTTTACCTTCTTTGTTTATTTTTACTTTCTTTACTATTTACTTCTGTCCTATATTTAAGTTCCAGAGATTTAAAAAAAAGGGGGGGGAGGGGAGAGAAGAAGGCAAGGAGGGAGGACAGAAGAGAGAAAAAGCCTGCTGATGTTTTCACATCCTTTGAACAATACATGGCCGCTGTGTTGCAGGTCACAGGTGACAAAGCTCTACTACTTGCAAGGGCTTATTGGGAACTCACAAGTGTGGTCATCAAATGTAGGTAGGTAAGCTCAATCCAATTTAATTAATGAGTAAGTGCAGGCTGAGATCTGTCCAAGGTCCTTAGCAACAAAGGCAATACTTGAACCTACAAATTTCGGTTCCTAATTCTTTATAACAAACACTACATAGTTTATTCTTTTGTGGACTGGTAAGAGCATCATGAAGCAAACAGTGTTTAGTGGACCCAAAGATGCGTGGGACATGGCCTAAGCTTAACTCTGTTTGATGCAGAAAGGATATCATCTCTCTAGTTGCAAAAAAAAAAAATTTAACAATAGAGATCCTACCTTGTGTCTGACCAAATACGAGGTACCAGGACACAGAATAAAAAATGACAGATATGGCTAGCCTCTATATTCAAGAACCTAATCTAGCATAATTGTTGGTAAAAATCTTTAGTATTAGCATCCCAAACAGGTCACTAAAAATGTATATGAAATCAGTTGCTACCCATTTTCCAACAGAAGGAATTAGATATAGACTTTAAAAATAAAAGTACCTTAGAAGATTTTTAACAAATGTTGAACTCCAGTTCATAATATACATATGTGAATGTAGTTGGAATAAATGTACAAAACTCTTCAACTGACTGAAAAAATTAAGATGCTTTAATGGATGGAGATATGGACAGATAACATAATAAGGCAGGTATATTTACATTTTAATTGTATAATTTGGGTGATGGATATAGGTTCTTGCTGTAAAATTCTTTCTGCCCTTCTGTATGTTTGAAATTTTGAAATGTGGTATGTATAAGAAAGTGAGTTATAAGAATGTTGAATTTCCCAGCTTCTTTGAAATTAAAACAACATAATGTTTTATGACACTCAGTTAACAGTAAGGGAATAATCAATCCTCCTCTCTTCCCTTTTATCTGTTTGTCTGAATTATACGTCACTTCTTTTTCTCTTTTCTTTTAGCTCTCCTCCCGTTCCATTGCTCTCTCAATTCAGGATCTCTCACTCCTGAAATGTTTTGATAATGTGGTTTTAGTTTTCACTCTGCTTCACCTTGATGAATGTTTGAGAATCTCTAACCAAACAATCAGATTGGATGTTAATTATCCAACTTGCCCTTTTCTCCAGCAGGTGAATGACCTTTCCTGGAAAGACCATTCTGTCCTTATATCAACTACTAAGACTTAGCCTCCTCCATCCCCCCCCCCCCCCCCCCAAGTCCTGACTTTCCTCCTATACTCCAGACTCCTGGACCCACTTTGCAGAGAAGAGCTGCACTGCCATGCCCCCACTCAAACCCACCGTATCTGAAATGGGACTCATGTGCTCTTGCAAATTCATTCTTTTGTTTGTTTGTTCGTTCTGCAAAAGCACACAATCTCTCCAGTTGCCCAGACCCAACTTGTTGCTAATTCTTGCCTCTCCCTTAGTCCACGCAATTTAGCAATCGCAGAGATTTCTCTATTCTTCCTTCTTATGTCTCTCCCATCCACTTATCCGTGGGATCCCTACGGCTGCTTCACATGTCTTTCTCCCACTCCCACTACCAACTCTCACCTGTTCTTTCTTGCTCTCATCAATGCTTCTCAAATGGGGAGATGATTTTGCTCCCCAGGGAACATTTGGCCCCGTTTGGGACATTTTGGGTTTTCATAATGGTCGGGATGCGGCTAGCACCAATGATGCTGCTAAACATAATACATAGGACAGCATCTTCCCTTCAGCCCAAAACGTTAGCCGTGCTGTGGCTGAGCACCTGCTTTATCCTGAAACCTCTCATCAGTCCTGAGAGTCAATCAATGTTTAATGAATGAGTAAAAGAATGGAGATTATTATTATTTTGAAAAGTATTTCTCAGTTAATCAAGCCAAATCAAAAACTTGAAAGGAGAACTTAACAAGACAAATAAGACTTTAACTATGATGCCTATCATACCAGTATTTTAAACGGAGAATTAACTCTTCTCTGAGACATTCATATTCTATGGAATAATGTATCTACATAAATATCCCAATTGTTCACATACTTGCTAACACTGTAAAAAGCCCTATTCTTACCAGAAAACTTCAGGATGGAATCCCCAAACCTCTGTTATAGAAATCATTATGTGGATCACAAACAAGAGTTATGTAGCTTTCAGTTTTCACCATCCTCTCTCATGTTATCACCAATACAGTACTTGGAAATTAAGTGCTTACAAAGCTGAGAAAAATCAAACATTACTTTGCCCAAGCAATACAGAATGCACTACCAATTTTTTTCTATTTTAGAAGAGAGTTAAAGGTAATGATTATAAATCCCATGTGTTTCTCATTGCTGCAAGTAGAACATAAACTTCCCTCCTAGATAGGTAGGCACACTTTAGCTTTCAACATATATTAACCAAAAAAAAAATGTGGTTTATTTGCAAATGAGAAACAAAGGAAAGAGGGAAAACAGTCATTTTGTTCTTATGTCACAAGAAATCTCCTACAAAGCTTGTATTGAGTCTCTAGAAGTACCCTTTATAGGTGAAGTTGGCCTTTCTACCTCAACAGGACCATCCAGGGACTCTTACGTGACTAATCAACAACTATTCAGAATTGCCTGTAGAAAGCCCCACTGTAAGCCTATGATTTACCTTGTTCAGTGACAAGAAGGCACAAAAAGCATTCTAAAGACAGAGCCAATGAGAAATTAAGATGGAGACAGCCAGTCCTTGGCCTGGGAAACACTGCTCTCCCATAGAAATGTAATGCAAAACTCATTGGTAACATAATATTCTAGTATCCACATTAAAAGGGTTAAAAGAAACAGATGAAAATAATTTGAAGGACTAAATAATTGTTTAACTGCAAATATCCCAAATATTTCCACAAGAAATCAATAAAAAAAATTATTAGGAGAAGAGATTACATTGTTTTTCCATACTAGGTCTTTGAGATCCAGTATGAATTTTACTAAAAGCAACATCTCATTCAGACTAGTCACATAACAATTGCTTAATAGCCATCTGTGGCAAATACACACTCTTTTTGAGTGCAGCCTTCACCTAGGTTTTTCAGACCTTTTTGAGCAACTCTTAGAATCTGCAAACATTAATCCAAATTGTGTTATTGAGTTTTAAAATAGTATTATCTACTTTGATAGACTTAAATGTAGGTATATCAGAACACTATGTCTTTTCACATCTAAGCATAACGTTTCTTATTTAACAAGTTGTGGGGGAAATTAAAACCATTTTATTGACCGTTTAACAGAGGTATAATTGGGGTGAAGTCCTCACTCTTGACAGAGCTTGCCAACACTACGATAAAAAGATCCGTGGAACAAGCATGGGAAGAGATTCTAAGTGGGGCATCTGGCTGGCTCACTTGAATATGTGACTCTTGATTTTTGGATTGTAAGTTTGAGCCTCAGTTTGGGCCTAGAGATTACTTTAAAAAAATAAAAACAGGGGCGCCTGGATGGCTTAGTCGGTTAAGCGTCCGACTTTCGCTTAGGTCATGATCTCGCGGTTCGTGGGTTCGAGCCCCGTGTCGGGCTCTGTGCTGACTGCTAGCGCAGAGCCTGGAGCCTGTTTCAGAGTCTGTGACTCCCTCTCTCTCTGACCCTCCCCTGCTCACACTGTCTCTCTCTCTCTCTCTCTCCTAGAAATAAATAAACATTTTAAAAAAATAAAAATAAAAATATAAAAAGAGAGATTCTAATATAAATATGGACAGAAGAGAGAAAACTATATTCCACAGAGCACTCTGGTTTTAGTAATAAATAATTTGATAATAAATAAAATGAGGCCTCCCCACAAAAATTAGGTCAAACATAGGGGTTTTCATTAAGCAAAGTCACCCCAGGAAGCATACATAGTGTTTGTCCTAATAGACATTAGTTTGTCCATGCATATTCCAGAAGATGATCTTAATATTGGTTTTAATCACACTGCTCCTTTATATTATACATATTAAAGATGCTTTTACACTGATTTCTAAGTGTCAGCATTTTCTCTTAGAATTTAAAAGCCAATCTAATTATTACAATATGGTATTAAACAAAATTCATTGAATTAAATTTAAAGATTAAATTGGCTTTATTCAATGATTCATGAATTGGACAGCATCTCATTTAGAAACAGAAAGGAGCTCCATCAAGCTGCAAAAAAGGAAAGGTTTTTAAAGGAAGAGAGGGAACAGGAAAAAAAAAAAAGAAGTTATTAGCAAAGAATGTGTTGATTTAGTCAAGGTCACCTAATGACAAAGGAAGAGATCTATCAGTGAATTACTTCCAAGGGCTGACCAGGAAATTTCAGGTTTTCTGTTTAAAGATTACATTGTGGAAGAAGCTAAAGCCACAATTAAGGGTTTTTTTAAGTTTATTTATCTATTTTGAGAGAGAGTGAACAAAGGAGAAACGGAGAGAGAGAGAGAGAGAGAGAGAGAGAGAGAATCCCAAGCAGGCTCCACACTGACAGCGCAGAGCCCCACAAAGGGCTCGATCCCACGAACTGTGAGATTATGACCTGAACTGAAACTAAGAGTCAATGCTCAACCAACCAAGCCACCCAGGCGCCCCAGCCTCGGTTAAGTTTAGTATTAAGTCTTGTTTGGCTGACATGGAGTCTTAATATAAATGACTCCATTTTGAGTGTGTGGTTTTCTTTTTAACAATAGAAAAAGACCAAAAAAGACCCAAAGAGGAGAAAATAAATATTTCCATTGAGGGGCAGTGCTTGCTTGCTCTTTATGCAGCAAACGCCTTACCCCTTTGCACTTCCACACAGAAATTAAGAGGAACTTGTTCTGATCACAAATAATCCAAAAGAGATTTAAAACTCACATCTCTTAACTGAAGACCTTTCCAGAGAGTTGCCTTCAAGCAATTTATACTTCACAAGACAATGGCTGGTTGCTGGAATTTTCTTTCTTTCTTTTGCGACACAGAGCAGTGGTTTCAGTATAGAGCTTTACATCTGCTTCGTTTTCCTCTGAGGAGCAGGAAAAGGCTTGTGGGAGATTTTACTTCACTCACCTGTGTGGGAGCATCAGCTGTACAAACGTGATTTCAGGGTGCTGACTGAGGAAGGGGGAAATTTCACTCTCAGTGTAACTAGGATTTCTGGTAAGTGTAGAGAAACAGCTATCATCAGACTTTCAAGGCAAAATGATTGTAATGCTTACTGGGAATTAATTAATCAGTGTCTACTGCTACACCTTAAATACTCCCTCAGAGATTAGGGAGGCAGGAAAAGAAAGTTGATTCAAAACTTCAGAACGTCAGTCTGTCTTTCCTTGCCTGTGATATGCTATGAAAGACTGCTAGAGTTATTTGGTGCTCCCATGCTCACCGAGTCTTTGGCATTCTTCCCAGCCAAGGAAACATTTTCTAGGCATTTCTTCCTGTCCTGCTACAGCTCCTGGGACTTTAAGGCAGATGCATATGCAAAATCTAAAAAATGGCAAAAACAATTAAAATAGCTGTTAAGCAGTAGAGTGATTTCTGCAGTTTGCAAGTTCCCTTCTTTGGATTTTCCTGAGTTGTTGGATCTGAGGTGTCCGGAAAGAAACGTGCAGGGTGCACTGACTTGTGTTCATCAAGACAATAGTTTTATGGGCCTCGGTAATGATGACAAGTTAGAAACCTTCCAACTGGATCAATTTCAGCTGCCAGGTCGAACTGGGCTGAAGTAGTCTACTGGTCTACAAAATGTGTTAACTCCCACAAAGTGGAAACTCCTTCCAACTTTAAGGAGCTTGAAAGTAGGCTTTAAAGGCATAGTTTGAAGCCTGACCTGTTTATTTTACTACTTGATAGCGTTTTGTTTTACTTTTAATATAAATGAATTCTTACATTATTAATTTATATTCTTTTGTATTATGATTGATTATATTATATACTAGCTATATATAAATATATTAATTACGTGATGTACGTAAATATACAAATATACTAATTATATTATTCATTTGTAATAAATTAATCTCAGTTTTATTGAGATATAATTGACATACAATCCTACATAAGTGTGTGTACAGCATATATTGCAAAATGATGACTGCAATACGTTTAGTTAACATCCATTACCTCATCTGGTTACAACTGTTTTTCATTGAGAGTCTTTAAATGCTCGGCACTACAGTAGCAGATGTTTCTATAGTGGTGATTAAAATAGTCCTGTTCCTTGGCCTCAGGGAATTTACAGTGCAATGGGATGAGGTAAGACCGTGAACAAGTCAATAAATAAACAATATAGTTGCAAAATGTGATTATGATGCGTAGATTAAAAAAAGATGCTTTAAGAATGGGACGAACCTGCTTTAAAGCGGGTGATCAGAGAGAAGTCTTCTCCAAAGGCCTAACATTTATGATAAGAACTAGAGGTTAAAAAGGTTTCAAACAAGCAAAATGTGTGAGAAAAGTATTTGGGCAGAGGAAAAAGCGTGAAGCAAGGTTAAAAATCCAAGTAGTTTATTGGTAAAAGCAACTGGTAAGGTAATTCTGTGCCTCAGAATCTATGACCCTACTTTCACAGCACCTGAGTTCCTGGGAAAATGCTTAATATTTTATATTTCCACTTATCACCTATTTTCATCACAACAGAATGAAGTATTAATTACTTACTATCTTTTAAGAACTATCTGAGCCTTACAATTAATTATGTAGCTAGGCTATGAACAAAGTAATGGTATGGATTGGAGGAACCGAGGTTAATAATCACTTTGGGAGTACCCTCAAACTCAACAAATGGGTACCTCTTCCCCTGATCCCACCCTGCCCCCATGATTCTGAAGGTTATCAAGCTTTTGTCCTTTTTCTGTCCCTAAAACCACTGGGAAAGACCTATTTTAATAATCTTCTACTTCCTCTGTAACCATTCTACCATGATAATTAAATTCCACCTCCATTTTTAAAAGTTACCTGTAGGGGCGCCTGGGTGGCTTAGTCGGTTAAGCATCCGACTTTCGCTTAGGTCATGATCTCGCGGTTCGTGGGTTCGAGCCCCGCGTCAGGCTCTGTGCTGACTGCCAGCCTGGAGCCTGTTTCAGTCTGTGACTCCCTCTCTCTCTGACCCTCCCCTGCTCACGCTGTCTCTCTCTCTCTCTCTCTCCTAGAAATAAATAAAACATTTAAAAAAAAAGAAAAAAGAAATAAATAAAAGTTACCTGTAGTAGCTTGTTCATGTGTAGAAAGAATGGGCCTTAGATCAAGGGGGTTCTAATCTTGACTTTACCATTTGGCCTCGGTGATTTGGGGTCAAATGGTCAAATAAATTCTCTCTGGGGTTCAATTTCTCCATCTGTAAAATAAGTATAATAGTAGCTCCTTTATAAGAGTATTGCAAGGATTTGGGGTGCCTGGGGGGCTCAGTCAGTGAAGCATCCAACTCTTGATTCGGCTCACATCATGATCTCATCATTTGTGGGTTCAATCCCTGTGTCAGGGCTATCATCATGAAGACTGTTTGGGATTCTCTCTCTGTCCATTTCTCTCTCTCTCAAAATAAATACATAGAAGATATAGAGATAGATTAAAATAATTTTTCAAAAAGAAAATAGAACTTTAAAAAATATTGCTGCAAGGATTTAATCGACCATTTATACAAATGGCCTGGCACATAATAGGTGCTCAATAAATGTTGAACAAAAGCTATTAAGAGTGAGTTATGTAATCCAAATAATTCCAGACCTCTTACAACTGAGATATCCTAGAAACACTAAAAGGAAGAAATATTAATTCACCGAGACTGAAGAAGCCTGCCATGCATAAAAAGCTAGATATTCTCAAGTTATGTTGCTAAGTGTTCTGAACTGTTGCCTTCCTGCCAACAAAGATGCTATACTTATGCCACCCTTAGATGAGTGCCAAGGGGTGAATTTTTTTCTGTTGGTCTAGAATTTTCCTGCCCCTAAATGCTAGATTTTATTTACCACAGTTGTGGAGATGTGAGTTCAGAGAAACTGAGCCCTGAGGCAGTATACCCAGGCCTCCCAAACAGAAGATTCAGACTGGCCTGAACTTTGAGTCCACTTCAAGGGAAAGAATGTTAATCTAGGAATTTTATAACTATAATGAAAGACAGACATGAATCCATCCCCAGATCTGAATATATGTGGCAGGTTCTTCACAATACATTTTCTGAGCTGGAATACATTTTCATGACCTAATAGTAAAAATTAATATTTTTAAAGATAGATAAAATGTGATATATCCATGCAATGGAATACTCTTCAGCAATAAAAAGTTACGAAGTACTCATACATGTTAGCATATGGCTGAGCCTCAAAAATATTACACTAAGTAAGTGAAAGAGTCAGATTTTAAAAATGGCCACATCGTTTACAGGTTTATTTATAAGAAATGTCCAGAAAAGGCGATTTTATAGAGACAGATAGTAGGCAAGTAGTTGTCTATGGCTGAGGCAGGAATGGGAACTGACTACAAATTGGCATGGGTTTCATTTGGAGGTATGGGTAGAAATGTTCTAAAATGAAATTGTGGTGATGGTTACACAATTCTGTAAACATACTAAGCTATCATGGAATTCAAACAGGTGGATTTATCATATGTAATTACACCTTCACAAAAATATTAATTACAAAAATTAATTTAGGGGCACCTGGGAGTCTCAGTCAGTTAAGAGTTTAACTTCAGCTCAGGTCATGATCTCAGAGTTTGTGAGTGTAAGCCTCACACTGGGCTCTGTGCTGACAGCTCAGAGCCTGGAGCCTGCTTCGGATTCTGTGTCTCCTTCTCTCTCTGCCTCCCCTGTTCATGCTCTTGCTCTCTCGCTCTCCTGCTCTCTCTCTCTCTCTTTCTCTCTCAAAAATAAACATTAAAAAACTAAAACAAAGTAATTTAAGAAGTTCAATGGTTTTCACTTTGGGTCTCAGCTTCGAGGCAGTGATTTCCTTATAAGAAATTGCCTAAGTTCCATTGCTCTACAGTTATCGGTCTATGCCCAAATTTGACTCACTTCTCAGGTCCAAAGGAACTCCAGGAAAGTTCCAGAGATGGATATTCCAAAGCCATGAGGGGTAGAGCAGATGAAGAGTGGTTCTCACTAGATAAACTAAGTAAAGAAGGGAACTCTTGCTGGGTTTGTCCTATGTTATTGACCATAACAGGTCAGCTGCGATACACAGTATGAACTGGATGTTCCCAGTTCCCCAATACAGTAATGTTTCTTTTTAACAATAAATAAGCAAAAATTAAAAAAATTTTTTTATGTTTTAGAAAGGGAGCACAAGCAGGGGAGAGGCCCAGAGAGAATCTTAAACAGGCTTCACAGTCAGCTCAGAGCCCAACATGGAACTTGATTCCATGACCCCGGGATCATGACCTGAGCTGAAATCAAGAGTTGGACACAACGGATTGAGCCATCCAGGCACCCTGAACAAAATGTTTTAAGTTCTAAGCTACAAGATGATCTGAAAATGTATTAATCAGCAGTGGAAGTGACAGAGGCCATCAAACATCTCCGTCCCCAGCAAGGAAACTCTTTTAAATCAGTTTAACTCCCTTTGTCATTGATTTGAGTTGTTGATCATGAGAAGGGGAAGGAAGAATAGGCAGCATGGAAAACTAAACTCAAGCCCAAGTTTTATTTTCCAATCCTCAAATCAGGACTCAATAATGATTAATTATTGTTGCTTCGTTTATGTATAAACACTTTCAGTTAGGGAACATGTAGCTGCAAGGAAACAACATCCACTCACAGTCCAAGTAAAAGGATTTTCTTTCAAGGACAGGATAGGCATGGACTTCAAAGGGCTGGAAACAAAGAACACTGAGCTGTATACAGAGATTTAACAGTCATCACACAACTGCTTTATCTGTCTGCCTTCCTAGAATGTTTCTTGGTTTTATTTCTCTCCATGTATCTATAATTTCCTTTATTTTCTGCCTACTAAACAGCATGCACATGGCCTAAAATGGCTGAGCAAGGCCAGGTTCCATATAACCTTACAGTTCAAGTACCAAGCACTATTTGATCACAACTAGAGATTGTTCCACCAATGTCAAGTATCTATCCTGATCCAACCAGCTGAGTCCAGGAGGGATGAGCCACAAGATCTGTCATGGTTACATACGCCCACTATGGTAGGCAGTGTGATGGTCCCCGAAGGTGTCCTTGTTTTAATTCCCAGAACTCTTAAATATGTTACATGGAGAGGAGGAGCTATGGCTGTAGATGGAATTAAGCTTACGGAATCAGCCGTCCTTGAGATAAGCAGATTATGCTGGATTGCCTAGGAGGGACCGGTGTAATCACAAGGGTTATAAGTGAAAGAGGGGAGCAGGAGAGTCAGTGTTAGGAGAAGAGATGTGAAGACGGAAGCATCAGACAAAGTGAAGGGAGGAAGGGGCCTGGACCCAGAAACGCAGGTAGACTCTAGAAGCTGGCAAAGGCAAGGTCACTAAGTCCTTCCTAGAGCCTCTGGGAGGAACATTCCTGTGGACACATCGGTTTGGGGACTTCTGAATTCCAGAGCTGTAAGTTAATATATCGCTGTTATTTTAAGCCACTAAATTTGTGGTAATTTGTTACATCCGCATTAGAAAACTAATAGGGGGTTTAAAAAGTGAATCTGCGGGGAGCCTGGGTGACTCAGTCAGTTAAGCACCCAACTTCAGCTCAAGTCATGATCTCCAGATTTGTGAGTTCAAGCTTTAGCATCGGGCTCTGTGCGGACAGCTCGGAGCCTGGAGCTGCTTCAGATTCTGTGTCTCCCTCTCTCTCTGCCCCTCCCCCATTCGCATGCCATCTCTCCCTCTCTCTCAAAAATAAACATAAAAAAATAAATCATAAATAAAAATTTTTTAAAAAGTGAATCTCCATGTTTCATGGATTATCCTCAGGAGAATTTAAAATCAAGCCTTCAAGTCTTACTCATTAGCAAATTTTACTTCTACAAATACAGGGAAAAGCCTTATTAAGAGACTCCTAGGAAAGGTGCTACGAGTCTTGCCTTCCTGTGCTGGGCAGCAGAATCTCGACTGCAACTGTTAATTTGGAGCACAATTGCTTCAAGCATCTATATAAAATCATACTTAAAATGACTCTTCAATCTAGAACATTAAAATTATTTTTTTATTTTTTTAATGTTTTTTACTTATTTCTGAGAGAGAGTGTGTGTGTGAGCAGGGGAGGGTCAGAGAATGAGGGAGATAAAGAATCTGAAACAGGCTCCAGGCTCTGAGCTGTCCGCACAGAGCCCGATGCAGGGCTCAAACCCACGAACCACAAGATCATGACTGACTGACCCCCCCAGGCAATCCCCAGAACATTAAAATTATAGCAAGGAGTGATTGATATTGAGTTAGCAACACTAAAGAATAAGAACCATACTAGTTTACTTAACAATGAAATTAGAGAATAAGTAATACACAGGCTTTACATTTAGCTTCCAATTCTTTTCTTAATCTTTTTTTTTTAATGTTCTTTTATATTTAAGACAGAGAGAGCATGAGTGGAAGAGGGGCAGAGAGAGAAGGAGACACAGAATCTGAAGCAGGCTGCAGGCTCTGAGCTGTCAGCACAGAGTCTAACACGGGGCTCGAACTCATGAGCCAGAAGATCATGCCAGAAGATCAAGCAACTCAGCTGGTTGCTTACAGCTGAGCCACCCAGGTGCCCCTCCAATTCTGTATTAAGGATTTAGTGTACTGGAATCCTGCTGTCTTTGGCTTTAATCTCTCCATATATGGTGAGAGCTCTGTCTCTGACCTTAGTCTAACTGTAAGATGTCCCCAGATCCACTTGCGTACTTCATATTTATGCTAGGCTGACTCCAAGACATTCCACATCCAAAATTTTCCAAATAATTGAAACCACAAAAGACCCCGAATAGCTAAAATAATATTGAAGAAGAAAACCAAAGCAGGAGGCATCACCATCCCCGACTTTATCCTCTACTACAAAGCTGTAATCATCAAAACAGTGTGGTATTGGCACAAAAACAGACACATAGACCAATGGAATAGAATAGAAAACCCAGAATTGGACCCACAAATGTACAGCCAACTATCTTTGACATACAGGAAAGAGCATCCAATGGAATAATGACAGTCTCTCTAATAGAAGGTGCTGGGAGAACTGGACAGCCACATGCAGAAGAATGAAACTAGACCACCTTCTCACACCAGACACAAAAATAAACTCAAAATGGATGAAAGGTCTTAATGTGAGACAGGAAACCATCAAACCCCTAGAGGAGAAAGTAGGCAACAACCTCTTTGACCTTAGCCACAGCAATTTCTTACTCGACACATCTCCAAAGGCAAGGAAATAAAAAGCCAAAATAAACTAGTGGGACTAATAAAAATTAAGCGCTTCTGCACTGCAAAGGAAACAATCAAAAAAACTAAAAGGCAAGATATTTGCAAAGGACATATCAGATAAAGGGCCAGTATCCAAAATCTATGAGGAACTCACCAAACTCCACACCCGAAAAACAAACAATCCAGTGAAGAAATGGGCAGAAGACGTGAACAGACACTTCAAAGAGGACATCCAGATGGCCAACAGACACATGAAGAAAAGATGCTCAACGTCACTCATCATCAGGGAAATACAAATCAAAGCCACACTGAGATACCACCTCACGCCAATCAGAGTGGCTACAATGAAACAAATCAAGAAACTATAGATGCTGGCGAGGATGTGGAGAAACGGGCACCCTCTTGCACTGTTGGTGGGAATGTAAACTGGTGCAGCCCCTCTGGAAAACAGTGTGGAGGTTCCTCAAAAAACTAAAAATGAACTACAATATGACCCAGCAATAGCATTACTAGGAATTTACCCAAGGGACACAGGAGTGCTGAGGCAAAGGGGCACATGGACCCCAATGTTCATAGCAGCACTCTCCACAATAGCCAAATCATGGAAAGAGCTCAAATGTCCATCAGCTTATGAATGGATAAAGAAGATGTAGTTTATATATACTTGGCAATGAGAAAGGATGAAATCCTGCCATTGGCAACAATGTAGATGGAACTGGAGGGTATTATGCTGAGTGAAATAAGTCAATCAGAGAAGGACAGATACCATATGTTTTCACTCATGTGTAGATCTTGAGAAACTTAACAGAGGACCATGGGGGAGGGGAAGGGGGAAAAAGTTAGAGAGGGAGGGAGGCAAACCATAGGAGACTGTTGAATGCTGAGAACAAACTGAGGGCTGATGGGAGTGGGGGAATGGAGAAGGGAGGTGATGGCCATGGAGGAGGGCACTTGTTGGGATGAGCACTGGGTGTTGTATGTAAGCCAATCTGACAATAAGTTATATTTTTAAAAAGCTGTCTGGAAACTCCTCTGCTTCCCCCCAGCTCTTCTTTACTGTGCTAAGTCCTAGTTATCTCCAGATATCAAGACAGAAATCACTTCATCTGAGAGCTTGTCTCGAAACCTTTACAAGCAGTTAAAATCCTTCTAAATATGGTCTCATAACCCCCAGTCCTGGTTTCAGTGACCACACTGAGCACCTTTTCTGGTACTTCCCAGTTTTGTTCCCACTAGATTTTAGTTCTTTGGGGGCGGGAAGTTGGTGTGCATATCATCATATCTCTAGTACCCCTCACTGGGCCTGGTGCCTACTATCTATACAGAGATAGATATTACATGAACTCATGCACGCCCCGTTGGGATTGCATCAACATCGAAGTGACAAGCAAAGACAACATACTCCATGGTCCCTGCCTCTAGCAATCTCACATGCAGCAGGAAGACAAACCCATGGAGAAAGCAAAGACTACGTGTGTTAACGGTCAGAGTAAATAATATGGCATGAGCTCAACAGAAGTTTAGAGGAAGGGGGATTGTGCTTGATGGAATGCTTGGAGGAGACCAAATGGAGACTTTGAACCTCGACTTTTTTTTTTCACTAGTTTCACAGTTCAAGACAAAGGGCACTTTTGAGCCTTTGGGCAAAGCAGTGAACTATTTCTTTAGTGTCAATCTTTTCCTAGACTGGGAGTTATTATTCTGAAGAGTGGTTTGGCAGCCTGCCCTATGACCTTAGTTTGCAATGAGTCCAAATCTTGTAATTTTTAGTATTATTATTGTTTTGTATTAGTTTATAACTAATGGCAGGTTATTTACACATACAGAATTTCAATTTATTCAGAATTGCCTTAAGTTTTATTCCAGCAAATAGATGACAATGTTTCTTCCAAAAACTTGTTTGGTAATTGCTCTGGTTGAAAAGATATAATAACAGCAATTTGCTTTCAAAGAGTCAAGATGCTTAACTGACTGAGCCACCCAGATGCCCCTATATTAAAGTCAGCTTTAAAAAGACTTAGAAGATCAACCTAGCACTTTTATTAAAGAGTTCATGGGGCGCCTGGGTGGCTCAGTCGGTTAAGCGGCCGACTTCAGCTCAGGTCATGATCTCAGGGTTCGTGGGTTCGAGCCCCATGTCGGGCTCTGTGCTGACTGCTAGCTCAGAGCCTGGAGCCTGTCTTCAGAGTCTGTATCTCCCTCTCTCTCTGACGCTCCCCTGCTCACGCTGTCTCTCTCTCTCTCTAGAAAAATAAATAAGACATTAAAAGTATATTTAAATAAATAAAATAAAAAGTTCAAAATTCCTAGTAGTAGTGGTTACTAAAATACTATAGCAAAGATATGTTTCCCAGGCATGTGAGAAACTATTTTCATCTGCCATCATTGTTCCACCTGATCATCAGGTAATAGTATTACCCCTCCCCTATGTTTACATAGTTTACTTAAAAACATATATTGTGCATTTTTATTTAACACACACTGCTGCAGTTTCTCTGGTTATTTCTGTAAAGAAAGTGTCCAGAATCAACTAAGACTCCCTACAAAATCTTTCAGGGGAGAAAAGTGAATTGCTCTAAATGGGCCAGGATCAGCTAAGAGTGTGACACGCCCACATAAAGCAGGGATGCTTGCAGACTACACGGCCCTTCTGGGGAAACGGTCTCAGGGAGCATAGTAAGGCTTATGAATGTTCGTGGGAGGCAGTTCTGAGTATAAAGGTCAATAAAAAACAAGGGCTGGAGTTTGGGAGTGGGTGATGGAAACAAAGTGTGCAGTCAGAAGATGGGCTTGGGCAGAGAAGCAAGCAAGCTGCATGTAGGAGGGTGGAGGGTCAGAAATGCACACAGATGCCAGATGAGTCAGGTCTGCGTGAAGCAGGGGGTGAGGAGAAAAAGACTCAGATGAGAATGTAGCAAAGAAATGTGGAATTATCGGAGCAGATGATCTGTGGCTGAAGAGGTAGGGGAGAGGTGAGCAGGGTGGATGACGTAGAGAAAATGTCAGGATACTCAGGATGCCCAAAAAATGTAGTGTGCACATTGATTTTGTAAGATCAGTGTGGCATATTCTTTGGAGAAAGAAGTTATAAGAGTTTGAGAAGAGCAATCAACTAAATTCTAATGCTGAAAAAAAATTATAAAAGTTTGCAAATGAGAAACATAAGGATTCATTTCTAATACCATTGATAGATTGGAGGAGATTGAGGGAGTTAGTAATGATCAGTTACTAAAATTCCCATATCCAAAAGGAAAAACTTTTCTATACTGATAAATAGGGGAAAATATGGTATTACATAGCATGTAATAATTTTGAAGTATATGTAAATTATTAACTGAGTTGGAACTTTTAAAATTATAGTTATTTTGCATACCAGTGCAGTGCACATTCAGGTTTATAAAATACAGTATGGGAATATATTAGCAACAAAATAAAAAAGAGATCATTATAGTTAATGGAATGCATCCTCTTAATAAGGAATGATGTAAATGAGCATCTTCATAGCCTCAATTCAAGGCTCATATACAGATATGAGTGTATAAGCGAAGAAGTAAATATTACCTTCCACCAATGTATTTGCTTATGAGGTTTAAAACATTGAATACATTTTCATTTTCCTACTGTGCTTCATGAGGTAGTTTCAGAGCCTAAGGAATTAAAAAGAAAATATTGACTGAAATGGAAGTATTCTTTCCTTGAAAAATATACGTTATCATTTATAAAAGGACTATCTGGTTTTTATTACAGTGCTGCAAAAGCTTGTATTCAACCAATAGTGCTTAATTGTCATTTTTAGGCTTCACAGTATGCTAATAATTTTGGCCAAATTCATAGGAAGTATCCAAATGAGGCAAACTCTAAAATCACAGAGTGTTGTAGTTCTTAAAGCACTTTTTTAGAGGGAACTAAATGTTTTAAATCCCTTTGGTTAGATCTCTTCACAGTAGCTTAGCAGTTGCTATCTTTATGTTATAAACCCAGATGCTAAGGCTGACTGCAGGATAATGACCTTATTCAAGGTCACTGAATAAGTCAGTTTCAATCATAAGGCCAGACTTTGAACCTAGGAGTGCAACCAGTCTCTTAAGCTGCATTGGCATTAATTGACCTTTTAAATACTTTGGGTTTTCAAATCTGGTTTAAAAATTCAGTGTGATAGGGGCTCCTGGGTGGCTCAGATGGTTAATCTTCCGACTCTTGATTTAGGCTCAGGTCATAATCTTATGGTTCCTGAGATGAGCCCTGCCTCAGGCTCTGCACTAACAGTGGGCGGAGCCTGCTTGGAATCCTCTCTCCCTTTCTCTGCCCCTCCCCCACTTGTTCTCTCCTCTCTCTTTGTCTCTCTTTCTCTCTCAAAGTAAATAAATAAACTTTAAAAATGTCTCTTCCCTTAAAAAAATTCAATGTGATAAAACCATGAAAATCGATATACACATGCAATTTATCTACTTTGCAGCATGTATGGTGCCGAGTGAACATCTACACACCCTCAGTTCAAGACACATCAGGCCTGGGGCGCCTGGGTGGCTTAGTCATTAAAGCAAAGCGTCCGACTTTCGCTTAGGTCATGATCTCGCAGTTCGTGGGTTGGAGCCCTGCGTCAGGCTCTGTGCTGGCTGCCACCTCAGAGCCTGGAACCTGTTTCGGTCTGTGACTCCCTCTCTCTCTGACCCTCCCCTGCTCACGCTGTCTCTTTCTCTCTCTCTCCTAGAAATAAATAAAACATATTAAAAAAAAAAAAAAAAAAAAAAAAAAAAAAAAAAAAAAAAAAAAAAAAGACACATCAGGCCTGTAAAAGTGTTTGGTTTGGCCAACAAACTGGTGAAAATTTTGGTTTTAAATTAGTTGCCAATGTTCTAAAATTAGGAGTTTCATGTAGCTGGTTTCCTGGCTTCTTTTTAAATTTTTAAAGATCTGTTGATTTTTCCTTTGCAGTGCAGAAGCTTTTTATCTTGACGAGGTCCCAAGAGTTCATTTTTGCTTTTAATTCCTTTGCCTTTGGAAACGTGTCAAGCAAGAAATTACTGCGGCTGAGGTCAAAGAGGTTGTTGCCTGCTTTCTCCTCTAGGGTTTTGATGGTTTCCTGTCTCACATTCAGGTCCTTCTTCCATTTTGAGTTTATTTTTGTGTACGGTGTGAGAAAGTGATCTAATATCATTCTTCTGTGTGTTGCTGTCCAGTTCTCCCAGCGCCATCTGTTTCTTATGTTGATGTCTAGTTTCATAGCATTGTGGTCAGAAAAGATTCACGGTGTGTCTTCATTCTCTTTTTTAAATTTAAATTCAAGTTAGTTAACATACAGTGTAGTGTTGGTTTCAGGAGTAGAATTTAGTGATTCGTCACTTACATACAACACCCAGTCCTCCTCCCAACAAGTGCCCACCTTAATACCCATCACCCTTTTAGCCCATCCCCACATCCACTTGCCCTCCAGCAACCCTCAGTTTGCTCTCTATATTTGAGAGAGATTCCCTCTGGAAAACAGTGTGGAGCTTCCTCAAGAAATTAACAATAGAATTACCCTATGACCCAGCAATAGCACTGCTAGGAATTTACCCAAGGGAAACAGGAGTGCTGATGCATAGGGGGCACATGTACCCCAATATTTATAACAGCACTTTCAACAATAGCCAAATTAGGGAAAGAGCCTGAATGTCCATCAACTGACAAATGGATAAAGAAGATGTGGTTTATCTATACAATGGAATATTACTTGGCATTGAGGAAGAATGAAATCTGGCCATGTGTAGCAACGTGGATGGAACCAGAAGGTATTATGCTAAGTGAAATAAGTCGGACAGAGAAAGACAGATACCATATGTTTTCATTCATATGTGTATCTTGAGAAACTTAGCAGAAGACCATGGGGGAGGGGGAAAAAGTTACAGAGAGGGAGGGAGGCAAACCATAAGAGACTCTTAAATACTGAGAACAAACTGAGGGTTCATGAGGGTAGGGGAGAGGGGAAAATGGGTGATGGACATTAAGGAGGGTACTTGCTGGGATGAACACTGGGTGTTGTATGGAAACCAATTTGACAATAAATCACATTAAAAAAGAAAAAGAAAAATAAAGAAACAAAAGAGATGAAAATATGGGAAGAGAAGAGAGGAAAACAAACCACAAGAGACTTAATGAAAGAAAACAAACTGAGGGTTGATAGAGGGAGGTGGGTGAGTGATTGCCTAGATTGGTGACAGGTATTAAGGAGGGTACTTGTGAAAAGCCGTGGGTGTTGTATGTAAGTGATGAATCACTGAATTCTACTCCTGAAATTAATAATGCACTGTATGTTAACTAAAATTTAAGTATAGAAAAAGAGAGGTCAGATAAAATAATAATGATAAATGGGTTGTAAACCTTCCACTTAGTCAGAAGTCATGTGATCCTTTATTTACAGGGGCCATTATGTCTGAGATACAGGAATACGTGATAAATTTGTTTTAGGTACAATGTCTGGGAAAAAGACATGAGGGATGGTAAAAGTAGAAAATATTTGGTCTCAGTTCTCTGATTAACTCCCTGTGCCCCCAAAAAATGCCTATGACCATTTTTGGATAGAAGCAGTGAAAGGAAGTGGAGCAGAGGTAGAGAGAGAGACTAGATGGAAGGGAAGGTAGGGGAGAGGAGGGGAAGAAAGGGGAGGGGAGGGGAGGAAAGCGGAGGGAAAGGAAGGGGAAGGGAAGGGAAGGAAAAGGAAAAAAGAGAATGAGAGAGAACCTATTATAAAATTTCTGAAATTAGTGTACAAACATTGGTGCTTTTAAGGCTTGGTGATATAATGTGACCAGGAACTATGTAGAAAGGCCAGCTCTACAATTCAATAATAAAGATAGTATGATGGCAGAAGAGTCCCGCAATTTCTTTGTCTTCTAAAAGGCATCTTTCAGGTTTTCTGAAACAGTGATTTCCTGCAGAGGATCCTAACAGTGATTATTCTCATTTATTCTCACAAGTTATGGGAATCTGAAGACCATCGGGTTAGCTGTAGTCTCCCAACACAAGTCTCTGTTTCTCTTATTTTTTAAAATTCTTTTAATTTTTTTTTATATTTATTTCTGAGAGAGAAACAATGTGAGCAGGGAAGGGTCAGAGAGAGAGGGAGACACAGGATCCGAAGCAGCTCCAGGCTCTGAGCTGTCCAGCACAGAGCCCGATGTGGGGGTCGAACCCATGAACCTGTGAGATCATGACCTGGGCCGAAACTGATGGAGCCACCCAGGAGCCCCTTCAATCTCTCTTTAAATTCGAATGGCTTAAAGTTGCTCTGGGGTTATCTAAGTAAAATACATATCGATGGTGTTACATTCCTTACTATGATAAGTAATTCTCTCCTTTAGCTGGTACATTCCTACATCTGCAGGATCATAAAGCACAACTCACTACCTAATTTAACGTTATCTTCATGTTAAATTGAATGCAGTTCTCTCAGCAAATTTAAAAATCATAGCTATATCAAGTATACAATTGCCTGTATCTCCAATTTATGATCCACTATCCTCACATGAAGTTCTTTGATGGGGTAATTCATAGTTTTCACTTTTCTCAAGTTTGATGTCTATTGTCATTTACTTAAGGGAGCTATATGCTTTCTCCCTGCTCTCATAAATTTCAATACTCCTATTAATAAAACATCCTCATCATAGTTTCATCATATTTGTTTTTGCTATTACTCTATGGGTTTTTCTCTTTTAAACAATACTATTGAAATATGATATACAAACATTTGATTGACTTTCATAAATTGAAAACACTGCATGTAACTGGCACATTGGTTAGGTAGTAGACCTGACTAGAACCTCACGAGCCACTTCTGTGCTCCTGTTATCTTATCTACAACCCGTGAAGTATCACTTTTTGCCACTTCCGAGAACATAGATTTATATTGTCATTTATTTAACTTTTAAATTATGCACCTTTCTGTGTCTGGCTTCTTTCTCTCACATTATTGCCGTTAAGTTCATTCTAGTTGTTTGTGTATTTGTAGATCATTAATTCACATAGCTCCTGAATACTCCACTTTGTAACTATCATCTATTTACTAACCCAGTTTTTTTTTAGTAAGTATATATGAATACTGTGGAATTTAACTATTAGAAATGCTACTGCTATCAGTGTTTTTGAATATGTCTTCTGGAGACTATCTGGAAGAATTTTGTTGGAACTAACTCAGAAGTGGAAATTCTAGGTCATCAGCCATGCTTATGTTTATGTCTACCCAGCTTTATTGAGGTATAATTCAGAAATAAAGATTGTACATATTTAAGGTTTAAGACATAAAACATAAAAAAAATAAAATTCAATATTTTGTGAAAGTATTGTCCCAGAAGTAAAGAAAAAAAAAAAGACATTTCAAACAATTAAAACTTAAAAAAAAATCTGTGTAGGCAGATCTGTACAACAGAAAATACTAAAATTTCTTATATCAAAGAAAATGAAACCAGACTAAACCTCCAGAACTTCAGATATGAAATATGAGTAAATATTAAAAGTTGACTATTTGAATCAATTATAATAACTATGCCATATGGAGTTTATATCATGTGGAAGAAGATATCTGACAACAGTAGCACAAAATGTGGGAGGAAGATAAATGGATTAAACTGTTGTAGGGTTATTGCATTCTTTGGGGAAAAGACTTATTTAAGATAGACTGTAGTAAGTGGAATGGTATGTACTGTAATCACTAAATAATAAAGCAAAACTAACCAAAATATGGTACAGGAGATAAAATGGAATATTTTTAAACTTTTGCCTAATGGGAAGAAAAGGCAGGAAGGAGCGGGATGAAGGAAAAAAAGCAAATGGAAAACAAATTTCAAAATGGTAGAACATATGATTTGAAAGGTAAGACAGAGATATGTTACAGTAACAGCACTTATGATAACTGAGGTGCCGGCTCCTGTGTGTTCCCACAGGACTTCACATGAGCATTTCAGTTAGTCCTCACAACAATCCAGTTAATAGGTATTATTACCTTCATTTTATTATTGATAAGAAAATTGAGACCAGAAAAGGTCTTATCAATAATATCTTATTATTGATAAGAAAATTTTATTAGGGACCAGAATTAGCGTTAGAATCAAAGTTGCCTGAACGCAAAGCCTAAGCTTTTAACCATTCTGCTATTATGCTTCTCTTTGGGTTCTAAAGCAAAATTAAGACTATACACAGCCAAAGCTACAAAGTGATTAATTTGCCTTATTCCCATATTATTACCATGGGGAAGTGTTAATAATATGTTGGGCGCTTGCTAGTTGCAGAATATAAAGAAACCTAAAGACTAATATATGTATCTATGCATGTATAACTAAATATAAACTAGTTTTCAACAAAAATATAAACTATAATAAAAACTACTATATATGTGTTTATACATACATGTGGATTTGTATCTGTTGTTCCATATCTGTTTCTATCTGTCCATATCTGATCCATGTATGTCTGCCTTTTAGACCAGGGCCTGATATTGAAAAAACCTTTATTTTTATTTGTTTGTTATTTTTTTAGAGAGAGAGAGAGCAAGCAGGTGAGAGGGGCAGAGGGAGAGAGAGAGAATCCCAAGCAGGCTTCATGCTCAGCATAGAGCCTAATGTGGGGCTTGATCCCACAACCCTGGGATCATGACCTGAGCTGAAATTAAAAGTCAGACGCTCAACCAACTGAGCCACCCAGTAATGGTTTGTTTGGTTTTTTTAAATGTTTTATTTATTTCTGAGAGAGAGAGAGAGACAGCATGAGCAGGGGAGGGTCAGAGAGAGAGGGAGACACAGAATCTGAAACAGGTTCCAGGCTCTGAGCTGTCAGCACAGAGCCCGACACAGGGCTCGAACCCACGAACCTCAAGATCATGACCTGAACCAAAGTCAGATGCTTAACTAACTGAGCCACCCAGGCACTCTGGCTTATTTTTAAAATTAGTTTCAGAAGTTTTGAGAACTACTGACAGAAAACAATAAAATAGTTCCATTTAAAATCTATTGGTATGTGTACAGATATATGATATCTGGGAGTTTAGAAACTTTAAGAAAAATTTTTGAGGGACAAATGTTACATATATTAAGGAAAACATGGGCATATATTACAATTACTTTATTACTATTCTTTGAATTTTGAGATTTATAATGAATAACATATAACTTAACCTGCTTATTACATTTTTCTTATTTGTTTGGATGAATAGTGCAGAGAATGCCATGTGTACGACTGTCTGCCTCTTTTCTCTGAAACTCAGCAGGAAGACAGTCTCCACCCACCACAACGAGTAGAAGGCACACAAACCTGTAGCGGTCAGGTTTTTTAGAAAAGTATTTTCTAATAATGTACAATCAAACCATATTCTTTTTTTTAGTTTATTTTAATTCCAGTTAATTAACACACAATGCTATATTAGTTTCATGCATACAATACAGTCATTCAACAGTTCCAGACATCACCCTGTACTCATCACAAAAGTGCACCCCTTAATCCCAATCACCTATTTGACACAGACCCCCCCACCCCCCTGGCACCATCAGATTGTTCTCTTTAATTAGTCTGTTTCATGCTTTGACTCTATCATTTTTTCCTGCTTGTTTTGTTTTTAAATTCCACATATTAGGGAAATCATAATGGTGTTTGTTTTTCTCCAACTTATTTTGCTTAGCATGATACTCTCTAGCTCCATCCCTGTCACTGCACATGGCAAGATTTCATTCTTTTTATGGCTGAATAATATTCCATTGCTTACATATAGCACTTCTTTATCCATTCATCATTCAATGGACACGTGGGCTGGTTCTATAATTTGGATACTGTAAATAATGTTACTATAAACACAGGGGTGCGTATATACCTTTGAATTAGTGTTTTGTATTTGAGGTAAGGGGTAAATACCCAATAGTGTGATTGCTGGATGGTAAGGTGGTTCTATTTTTAACTTTTTGAGGAACTTCCACACTGTTTTCCATAGTGGCTGCACCAGTTCGCATTTCCAACAGTGCATAAATGTTCCTTCTTCTCCATATCCTCACCAACACTTGTTTCTTGCGCTTTTTATTTTAGTCCTCTGACAGGTGTGAGGTGATATCTCATTGTAGTCTCAATTCAAACTCAATTCTTTTATAACAAAATTTTACAGAAGCAAGAAAAGTATTTCTGGCTAGTTATTCCATACATACTTTTAATGATACTTTAATCTTTACAGAATATTTATCAGTGCTATATGTTTTAATAAATATATGTTTCAACATATATTCAAAAAAATTCACCAAAGACTGGGTAAAGAATAATTCAAATCCAGAATAACTAAACTCAACTAGTGATGTGAGTTTTTAAACATTAAATCATTGGCAAACACCCCTTCCATGCATTATTCTTTTTTTGTTGTTGGTTTTTAGTTTTTGATTTTTGGGGTTTTTTTTCTTTTAGAGTTTGTTGTCAAGTTGGTTTCCATATAACACCCAATGCTCATCCCAAGAAGTGCCCTCCTCCATGCCCATCACCCTCCTTCCCCTCCCCCACCCATATCAACCCTGTTTGTTTTTAGTATTCAAAGGTCTCTTATGGTTTGCCTCCCTCCCTCTCCCCAAATATTTTTCCCCTTCCCCTCCCCCATGGTCCTGTGTTAAGTTTCTCCTCTTACACATATGCGTGAAAACATATGGTATCTGTCCTTCTCTGTCTGACTTATTTCACTCAGCATAACATCCTCGAGTTCCATCCACGTTGCTACAAATGGCCAGATTTCATTCTTTCTCATTGCCATGTAGTCTTCCATTGTATTGATAATCCATATCTTCTTGATCCTTTCGTCCGTTGATGGACACTTAGGCTCTTTCCATGTTTTGGCTATTGTTGAGAGTGCTGCTATGAACATTGGGGTCCATGTGCTCCTGTGCATCAGCACTCCTGTCCCCCTTGGGTAAATTCCCAGCAGTGCTATTGCTGGGTCATAGGGGAGCTCTATTGTTAGTTTTTTGAGGAACCTCCACACTGTTTTCCAGAGCAGCTGCACCAGTTTACATTCCCACCAACAGTGCAAGAGGGTGCCCGTTTCTCCACATCCTCGCCAGCATCTATAGTTTCTTGATTTGTTTCATTTTAGCCACTCTGACTGGCGTGAGGTGGTATCTCAGTGTGGTTTTGATTTGTATTTCCCTGAAATGAGGGACGCTGAGCATCATTTCATGTGTCTGTTGGCCATCTGGGTGTTCTCTTTGGAGGAGTGTCTGTTCATGTCTTCTGCCTATTTCTTCACTGAATTATTTGTTTTTTGGGTGTGGATTTTGGTGCGTTTCTTATAGACTTTGGATATTAGCCCTTTAGCCAATATGTCATTTGCAACCATCTTTTCCCATTCTGTCGGTTGCCTATTAGTTTTATGGATTGTTTCCTTTGCCGTGTAGAAGCTTTTTATCTTGATGGTCCCAATAGTTCATTTTTGCTCTTGATTCCCTTGCCTTTCGGGATGTGTGAAGTAAGAAATTGCTGCGGTGGAGGTCAAGGAGGTTGTTTCCTGCTTTCCTCCTCTAGGGGTTTGATGGTTTTCTGTCTCACATTCAGGTCCTTCATCCATTTTGAGTTTATTTTTGTGAATACTGTGAGAAAATGGTCTAGTTTCATTCTTCTGCATGTTGCTGTCTAGTTCTCCCAGCACCATCTGTTAAAGAGGCTGTCTTTTTTCCATTGGATACTCTTTCCTGCTTTGTCAAAGATTAGTTGGCTGTACATTTGTGGGTCCAATTCTGGGTTCTCTATTCTATTCCATTGGTCTATGTATCTGTTATTGTGCCAATACCATACTGGCTTGATGATGACAGCTTTGTAGTAGAGGCTAAAGTCGGGGATGGTGATGCCTCCCACTTTGGTTTTCCTCTTCAATATTACTTTGGCTATTCAGGGTCTTTTGTGGTTCCATACACATTTTAGGATTGTTGGTCTAACTTTGAGAAGAATGCCAGTGCAATTTTGATTGGGACTTCATTGAGTGTGTAGATTGCCTTCGGTAGTATTGACATTTTAGCAATATGTATTCTTCCAATCTATCAGTATGGAATGTTTTTCCATTTCTTTGTGTCTTCTTCAATTTCCTTCATAAGTGTTCTATAGTTTTCATCATACAGATCTGTTATATCTTTGGTTAGGTTTATTCCGAGGTATTTTTGTGCAATTGTGAAAGGGATCAGTTTCTTGATTTCTCTCTCTGTTGCTTCATTACTGGTGTATAAAAATGCAACCGATTTCTGTACGTTGATTGTATACCCTATAACTTTGCTGAATTCTTGGATCAGTTCTAGTAGGCTTCTGGTGGAGTCTGTCGGATTTTCTATGTGGAGTATCATGTCGTCTGCGAAACGTGAGAGTTTGACTTCTTCTTTGCCAATTCGGATGCCTTTGATTTCCTTTTGTTGTCTGATGGCTGATGCTAGGACTTCCAGCACTATGTTAAACAACAGTGGTGAGAGTGGACATCCCTGTCGTGTTCCTGATCTCAGGAGGAAAGCTCTCAGTTTTTCCCCATTGAGGATGATGTTAGCTGAGGGCTTCTCATAGATGGCTTTTATGATGTTTAAGTAAGTTCCTTCTATCCCGACTTTCTCGAGGGTCTTTATTAAGAAGGGTGCTGTATTTTTTCAAATGCTTTTTCTGCATCTATAGACAGGATCATATGGTTTTTATCTTTTCTTTTGTTAATGAGATGTATCACATTGATTGATTTGTGAACATTGAACCAGTCCTGTAACCCAGGAATGAATCCCACTTGATCATGGTGGGTAATTCTTTTTATATGCTGTTGAATTTGATTTGCTAGTATCTTGTTGAGGATTTTTGCATCCATATTCATCAAGGATATTGACCTGTAGCTCTCTTTGTTTGCTGGGTCTCTGTCTGTTTTGGGAATCAAAGTGATGCTGGCTTCATAGATTGACTCTAGAAGTTTTCCTTCCATTTCTATTTTTTGGAACAGCTTGAGAAGAATGGGTGTTAACTCTGATTTAAATGCCTGGTAGGAAAAATAATAAATAAACAAACAAACAAATAAATAAATCTGGTAGAATTCCCCAGGGAAAACGCCTGGTCCAGGGCTCTTATATGTTGAGAGAGTTGTGATAACTGATTCAATTTCTTCACTAGTTATGGGTCTGTTCAGATATTCTACCTCTTCCCATTTGAATTTTGGTAGTGCATGTGTGTTTACAAATTTGTCCATTTCTTCTAGGTTGTCAAGTTTGTTGCCACAGAACTTTTCATTGTATTCCCTGATAATTGCTTGTATTTCTGAGGGATTGGTTATAATAAATTCATTTTTATTCATTAAATTCATTTTCTCTATTTGGGTGCTCTCTCTCTCTCTTTCTCTGTCTCTCTGTCTCTCTCTTTTTTTGTGAAGCCTGGCTAGAGGTTTATCAACTTTATTTATTTTCAAAAAACCAACTCTTGGTTTCATTGATCTGTTAAACTGTGTTTTTTGTTTTTTTGTTTTTTTTTGTTTTTTTTGGATTCTGTATTGTTTCTTTCTTCCCTGATCTTTATTATTTCTCTTCTTCTGCTGGGTTTGGGGCATTCTTGCTGCTCTGCTTCTAGTTCCTTTAGGCACACTGTTAGATTTTGTATTTACGCTTTTTCTAGTTTCTTGAAATAGGCCTGAATTGCAATGTACTTTCCTCTGAGGACTGCCTTTGCTGCATTCCAAAGAGTTTGGATTGTTGTACTTTCATTTTCATTTGTTTCCATATATTTTTAAATTTCTTCTCTAATTGCCTAGTTGGCCCATTCGTTAACCTCCATGTTTTTGGAGCTTTTCCAGACTTTTTCCTGTGACTGATTTCAAGTTTCATAGCATCGTGATCTGAAAGTGTGCATAGTATAATCTCAATTCTTTTATATTTATTGAGAGCTGCTTTATGACCCAGTGGTCTATCTTGGAGAATGTGCCATGTGCACTCGAGAAGAAAGTGAATTCCATAGTTTTTTGGGATGTAGAGTTCTAAATATATCTGTCAAGTCCACCTGGTCCAATGTGTCGTTCAGGTCCATTGTTTCTTTAGTGGTTTTCTGTCTAGTTAATCTATCCATTGCTGTATGTGGAGTATTAAAGTCCTCTGCTATTAGCACATTTTATCAATGAGATTGATTATGTTTGTGATTCCTTGTTTTATGTATTTGGGTGCTCCCCAAATCGCTGCATAGACATTTGTAATTGTTAGCTCTTCCTGATGGGTAGACCCTGTAATTATTATATAATGCCCTTCTTCATCTCCTGTTACTGCCTTTATTTTAAAGTCCAGTTTGTCTGATATAAGTATGGCTATTCCAGCTTTCTTTTGACTTCCAGTAGCGTTACAGATAGTTCTTTCTCCATCCCCTTACTTTCAATCTGAAAGTATCCTTAGGTCTAAAATGAGTCTCTTATAGACAGTAAATAGATGGATTTTGTTTTTTTATCCATTTTGATACCCAATGTCTTTTGATTGGAGCATTTAGTCCATTTACATTCAGTGTTATTATTGAAAAATATGAGGTTAGAGTCATTGTGTTCTCTCTAAGATTCCTGCTTGTAGTGGTGTCTCTGGTACTTTGTGTTCCTTGCTACATTTCCCTCATAGGGTCCTCCTTAGGATCTCTTGTAGGGCTGGTTTAGTGGTGATGAATTCCTTCTATTTTTGTTTGTTTGGGAAAACCTTTATCTCTCCTTCTGTTCTGAATGACAAGCTTGCTGGATAAAAGATTCTTGGCTGCATATTTTTTCTGTTCATCACATTGAAGATTTTCTGCCATTCCTTTCTGACCTGCCAAGTTTGAGTAGATAGGTCTGTCACCACCCTGATATGTCTCCTTTTGTATGTTAGGGCCCTTTTCTCCCTAGCTGCTTTCAGAATTCTCTCTTTATCCTTATATTTTGCCAGTTGCACTACGATATATTGTGCAGAAGATCAATTCAAGTTATGTCTGAGGGGAGTTCTCTGTGTCTTTTGGATTTCAATGTCTGTTTCCTTCCCCAGGTTGGGGAAGTTCTCAGCTATAATTTGTTCAAGTACCCCTTCAGCCCCGTTCTCTCTCTTCTTCTTATTCTGGAATTCCTATGATACGAATATTCTGTTTGATTGCATCACTCAGTTCTTGAATTCTCCTTTCGTGCTCCTGGATCAATTTATCTCTCTTTTTCTCGGCTTCCTCTTTTTCTATAATTGTGTGTTCTAACTCACCTATTCTCCTCTCTGCCTCTTGAATCCATGCAGTGGCTGCCTCCATTTTATTATGCACCTCATTTATAGCATTTTTTAATTCCTCACTACTATTTTTAAGGTCCATAATATTTGTAGCAACAGCTTCTCTGGTGTCTTCCATGCCTTTTTCAAGCCCAGGATTAGTTTTATGACTATTATTCTAAATTCCTGGTCAGTTATGTAGCTTATATCTGTTTTGACCAATTCTTTAGCTGTCACTTCTTCCTGGAATTTCTTTAGAGGAGAGTTCTTCTGTTTTGTCATTTTGTCTAGCTTTCTTTTTTTTAAATTTTTTTTCTTTTTTTTTATTTATTTCTGAGAGAGAGAGAGAGAGCGTGAGCATGGGAGGGTCAGAGAAAGTGGAAGACACAGAATCTGAAGCAGGGTCCAGGCTCTGAACTAGCTGTCAGCACAGAGCCCCACGCAGGGCTTGAACCCACGAATGGTGAGATCATGACCTGAGCCAAAGTCAGACGCCTAACCGACTGAGCCACCCAGGTGCCCCCATTTTGTCTAGCTTTCTGTCCCTTGTAAGTTGTAAAAGCTTGTTATGCTTTTAAATGCACTCTGTGCCTGTGAGTTCTGCTATATTAAAGGAGGCTCAGTGACTGTCTACAGCCTGTCCATTCAGGCAGTGTTCTTTTAATTGTGTCCCTAGGTCTCTCTTGTGCCTTTGGTTATTTTATTTCCCTACTCGTAGTGATATTTGGGACTCTCCACCATGTGTACTTTGGCTTGTTTCTTGAGGCAGCCCTGGAAAGGAAAACAGACAAACAGGGAACAAAAGCACACAAATGCACAGACAAATCAAACAAGCAAAACAAAAGGAAAACAACAACAAAAGGCATAAAACCAGAAATCCCAGGTACAAATAAAGAGCAGGGAGGAGGCAGTGCTGATGGAAGAGCATATACAAAGAGAGAAATGACAGGGGTGGAGAGAAAGAGAAATTGAACATTTACCAGGAAGAGAGGCTAAAAGGCTTAATTCAGAGAGAAAAAGGAGAATATGGTAGGAGGCGAGAAGAAAGAAACAAAGATAATGTTACCCAGAGAAACTATATAGTTTGATTATTCCAGAGAGAGAGAGAAAGGAAGGTAATGACCTAGGTGTAGAATATGCATCAAGAGAATGAATTAAATGTGACTGTTTAAACAAACCTATAACCAGAGTGCCCAGTCCAGCGGAGGGGAGAGATAAGAATGAGATAAGGGAAAATATATCTGAATAGAAAGGATTGATCTAGAGTTAATCTCGGCAATGCATCAATGTTGGTCTTGCCCTGGGCTCCAGTAGGAAAAAAAAAAAAAAAAAAAGCAGCTCTCCAGTGAGCATGTGCATGGTTTGGTGTAGGCAGGTCTCACCTCCACTGCGACCTCCAGGCCACTCTCTGAGGCCCCACCTTGGTGATTGTGGGGAGAAAAATGGCGGTGCCCCAGTCCCTTCTAGAACCAAGAGTTGCAAATTACTCTTTTGGGTCTGATCTCCCTGTGCCACGGGCATAAGATGGGCAGTGTTCTATATCCCAAGCTCCACCTGTTTCTAGATCTTGGTCCGAGTGCTTTAATGATACAGGCTGAAATGTAATCCCGCAGGCCGGGTGCTTCCCAGCGGGGGATGGAGCCAGGACAGCAGTGGAGCAATTTCAGGCCAGGCTGCCTCCCTGCCGGGATTGAGTAGGGGGAGCAGGGGAGCGGTTCCTCCTAATGCCAACTGGGACCCGGACACTCAGCCCAAGGAAAACTCCACAGTTAGAGACAGGATCTCTCTCCGAACGCCCCACGGTTAGAGATGGGATGATTGGATCCCTCTCTGTCCCAGGCCGAGGTTTTTCTCTTCTCCAGGGACATTCTATGTGCAGTTTCAGCCGCTCTTTCCCTTCCCCTCATCTCTCCGTGCCGGGGGCTCCCTCCCCTCCTGGCCCATTTTTGTCTTCCCCAGTTTGCAATCACGCACCTATGAGGCTGTCTTCTTGGTGGACTCTATATCTTTTCCTTCCAGACTCTTGCGGCTCAGTGTCCTATGGCTTCAGCCCTTCTCTGTTTGAGAGGTGCAGGCGGGAAGTATGGAACTCATTACTTCTCTGCCATCTTCTCCCTCCATGTATTATTCTTAAAGGGGCAGCAGCCCTTCTTTTCGTTCAAATCCCCATGTGTTTCGAGTCGTCATTCACGTGACCAGCATTGTGCTAGATCTGTTAGGGAAAGTTCATGAATTGAGCTGGTCTGAAGGAACGTATCCTCTCCTAGGAAATAAAAATATTCATACCTGAAACAGAGAACAAAATAAGACTGGAAAATGTTAAGACATGTAATAATTGTGATAGCGTTTCATTTTAAGTGAATCACAAAGGAAGGACAGACTTTTGATAAGTGAAGATTGAGAAAAGCTCATTCATTTTTCTCATCGGTTCTGTGCTATCACCATCTGAAGGAGGGAATGAGAAAATCATAATTGGAGTCAGTGAGAAAACTGGCCTGCCTAGAAGAGTTTGATATGAGGAGTAAAGAGACTGTGAAGTGCATTAATAATTGTTGAGTGCCTATTATGGCAAAGAAGTGTTACTAGTCATGCATATGGATGTAGGTATAGGTAGTCATAGACGTAGCCTCTCACTTAGACCCTGCAACAGCCCTTGGGAGTAAAATTTGTATTACACACATTTTGCAAGTAGGAAACCAGAACTTACCTGAAGTCATGCAGCTAGGATGGAAACCCAGGTCCTTCTGAGTAAATTATTTGTTCCATGAGGCCTGGATAGTCACATAAGGTAAGACCAGATTGAATTTAAGATATTACAGTTTTATCTCTGCCACAACTCCAATGATGTGCCATTTTTAATTAAAGAAAAAGAATAAAACAACCATCTTTGGAGATGAATGAACTCAGTCTTGGCATTTTCTACATGGATCTGTTACTTCATATTTCTTTTTTTTTTTTTTATGTTTTTGTTTTTTTCTGAGAGAGAGAAACAGCATGAGCAGGGGAGGATCAGAGAGGGAGATACAGAATCTGAAGCAGGCTCCAGGCTCTGAGCTAGCCGTCAGCACAGAGCCCAACGCGGGGCTCGAACCCACGAGCTGTGTGATCATGACCTGAGCCGGAGTTGTATACTTAACCGACTGAGCCACCCAGGCGCCCCAGTTACTTCATGTTTCTAAAAAATTAGTCTCATTTTTCTTTTAGTAAAATGGGAATAATAATACCCAGTATGATGCACGGATTATATAAAATAATCTAATGCCTTCCTCATTTTTCCCATTTTTTAAAGTTTTTTAAAATTTTTTAATTTAAATTCCAATTAGTTAACATACAGGGTAATATTAGTTTCAGGTGTACTATTTAGTGATTCAACACTTACAGATAACACCCAGTGCTCATCACAAAAGTACACTCCTTAATCTCCATCACCTATTTAAACCAGCCCCCCCCGACAAAGCCTCCCCTCTGATAACCATCAATTTGTTCTCTATAATTAAAAGTCTGTTTCTTAATTTCCCTTTTGTCTCTTTTTTTCCTTTCCATATTTGTTTTGTTTTTTAAATTCCACATGTGAGTGAAATCATCATCTTTCTCTGACTGGCTTATTTCATTTAGCATTATACTCTGTCGCTCCATCCATGTCATTGCAAAAGGCAAGATTTCATTCTTTTTTATGGCTGGATAATGCTATATATATATATATATATATATCAGATCTTCTTTATCCATTCATCAATCAATGGACACTTGGGCTGCTTCCATACCATAGCTATTGTAAATAATGCTGCAATAAACATGGGAGTGCATGTATCCCTTTGAATTAGTATTTTCCCATCTTTCTTCCCACATCTCTCGGGTAGTTTCTTATATTCTTGTTGGTAGGACTTAGAACACAGCTCCAATCTCTGTAGTGCAGCCTCAGGCCCTACAACTTCAACTGATGAGGGTCACCACTAGCCACCGACCCACAATCCCTTTTGAGTTCTAACAGAACTAATTGAGCAGAATTCCTGGCTTCCATGGATTCCCAAGGATTGCACACATGTCAAAACCAAAATTTCTTAACCAAGACATTGTTTTAAAAACAATATAAAAACAATTTTTAAACCAAATTAATAACCAAATCATTAAATTCAAATGGTCTTATACTGAGTATGATTCACAATTATTTGAAAGTCTTGATTTCAAATAATCCAACCCCAACTTCTAACTTGTCATATTAGGCATTCAATTTGGGGATTGAAAAATAAGGTCACACTATTTTTTTATTATTGGAAATCCCTCCCCTAAAAAAATGTAAATTAACAAGTAAAATCATTGTAAGACTAATTGGGTCTATGTCACTGTTATGAAAAATTAGCCATAGCTTGAATATAAGACAAAAGGAGGGCTGTGTTCCCTTTCAACGTCATACGGGAGCTACACAAAAAGTATCTAATTCTTTAGCAGATGTACCTTTTTTTGACTCACTCATTATGATTGATTGGGGCCAAGATTGAGGTAAGAAGATAACTTGTAAACTTTCATCAGGTAGAGATGCAAATAATTTCTGTACTATGGAAAGAAAAACCACAAAGCTATGGTTTTATTGGCCAATACATTAACCAGGTTTGCATCTAACCTGGTATTGTACATTCCTTTTTTTTTTTACAAATAATTTATTGTCAAGTTGGTTTCCATATAATACCCCGTGCTCATCCCCACAAGTGCCCTCCTCCATGCCCATCCCCCCTTCCCCCCACATCCATCAGTCCTCAGTTTTTGTCAGCATTCAAGAGTCTCTCATGGTTTGCCTCTCTCCCTCTCCCCCACTATTTTCTCCCTTCTTCTCCCCCATGGTCCTCTGTTAAGTTCCTCCTAATCCTCCTATATGTGCAAACATATGGTATTTGTCCTTCTCTGCCTGACATATTTCACTCAGCATAACACCCTCAAGGTCCATCCACATTGCTACACATGGTCAGATTTCATTCTTTCTCATTGCCGTGTAGTATTCCATCATATAGATAAACCACATCTTCTTGATCCTTCGTCCCTTGATGGACACTTAGGCTCTTTCCATGTTTTGGCTATTGTTGAGAGTGCTGCTATGAACATTGGGGTACATGTGCTCCTATGCATCAGCATTTCTGTATCCCTTGGGTAAATTCCTAGCAGTGCTATTGCTGGGTCATAGGGGAGTTCTATTGTTAATTTTTTGAGGAACCTCCACACTGTTTTCCAGAGGGGCTGCATAACCTGGTATTGTACATTCTAAAAGTTGTGAAGTGTCTAATAAGAGTTTTTCAAATGCTCTTGACACAAGATTTTCCATGCTGCTGCTGATTTCCTTAGCAGATGTAGTAAATCTTTGATGTGTATTCATTATACGCTTATATAAGAATATGTTTAATTTTTCACAAAGTTATTCTCTGATATCCCTCCCCTCTTCTCCACCACGGCATCAATGAATAGGATAGTGTGAGTAGGACAATAAAATTATTAATTGTATATCACAGGCCAGAAGTGGCTGCAATCTACCAATAGTCTTACTCTCTAACTCCTGCCAGAAAAAAAAAAGAACTATTCTATACTGAAATGAAATTTATTACCTTTGGGGAAATGGATGTACAACTAATAACCACTTTCTGAAGATTACTTGAGGGTATATTTTGCAGATCTACATTCTAGTGTACATACTAAGAGACAGGATCGCTCATGATTTGTTCATCCATTTAACACTTAATTTACTGAGTGCAGGGATGCCTGGGTGGCTAAGTTGGTTGAGTGTCTGACTTCAGCTCAGGTCATGATCTCACAGTTCATGGGTTCAAGCCCTGCATCGAGCTCTGTGCTAACAGCTCAGAGCCTGGAGCCTGCTTTGCATTCTGTGTCTCCCTCTCTCTGCCCCTCCCCTGCTCGTATTTTGTCTGTCTCTCTCTCTCAAAAATAAATAAAACATTTTTTAATTAAAAAAATGTAATTTATCAAGTGCATACTATTTGCCGGGGACTATTCTGTCTGTCACGGATGCAGCAATTAATGAAATAGACCAAGTCCCTACATCAATGGAACTTACATTGGGAAGGCAGACTACAAATAAGTTAAAATAAAGGATGTCAATGGCGATAAGTACGACGGAAAAAATATAGCAAAATATAAGAGACAGGGAATGTGGGGCACAAAGAAGTAGCTATTTTATAGACGGTAGTAATGGAAGGCCTCATTCAGATAGTGACATTTGATGGAGGCCTGAAGAAGTGAAAAAGAATTTTCCATGGAAAAGGAACAGCAAGTACCAACGTCCTGAAGAGGGAGTGTATGTGGTGTGTTGGAGGAATGGCAAAGAGACCAATATGGAGTGAACAAGAAAAGGGTAGTAGGAGACAAGATTTTTTAAAAGTAGGTCAAGAGCTGTGAAAGACCTTAAAAGACACAGTAATAACTTTGGACTTTACAATGCTGGTTGGAGGATTCTGAGCAGAGAAGGGCCTTGCCTGGCTGCTGTATCAAGAACAGATGGTGGGGAGAAAGGTGGAGCATGGAGAGCAGCTATGATGTTATTTGCAGTAACCTAAGTAAGAGACACTGGTGGTTTACTCCAGGATGCCCATGAGGGCAGACTCGGGACATATTTTGAAGACAGAGCCTACAGGATTTCCTGATGGATCAAAAAAGAGAGAAATCAAGAATAATTTGGCCAGGGAAATTGAAAAGATGGAAATGCTACTTAGTGAGATGGGAAAACTATAGGAGAATAATTTGACAGTTATATCAGGATTTTAGGCTTGGACTGATTTAGTTTAAAATACCTGTTTATATACAAACAGAAATTTTTTGTAGACAGTTGAGTATGAGTCTTCAAGTTATATTCCAAGGTGGAACATAAATATTGGCCTCATCTCAAATGTGGTTATAAAAAAGCCATGGGCCAGATGAAATAAGGAAATGAGCCTAGAAAGAGAAGTCTAAGAAAGAAGCTCTGAAGCAAAAATGTTCAATGGTGTGAAAGATGAGAACAACAAAGGACTGAGAAGAAGAAGAAGAAGAAGAAGAAGAAGAAGAAGAAGAAGAAGAAAAGAAAGAAAGAAAGAAAGAAAGAAAGAAAGAAAGAAAGAAAGAAAGAAAGAAAGAAAGAAAGAAAGAAAGAAAGAAAAAGAAGAAGGAGGAGGAGGTGCAAAAGGGGGAAGGGAGAAGGAGAAGAAATTAGTGAAATAAGAGAAAAAATGATATGACAGTGATATCCTGGGAAAAAAAGTATTTCAAAAAGAAAGTCATGATATAGGGACTCACACAGATACTCGTATACTAATCTTCATGCTAGCATTTTCACAATATCCAAAAGGTAGAGGCAGCCCAAATTTCCATCAAATGATAAATGGATAAACAAAGTTGAATGGAACATTTTTCAGCTTTAAAAAGGAAGGAAACGCTGACAATTATTACATCATGGAAGACATTTGAAGACATTATCCTAAGTGAAATAAGCCAGTAAAAAAAAAAGAAAAATGATTCTGCTTTTATATGAAATACCTAGAATAGGAAATTTTATTGAGACAGAAAGTAAAGTTATAGTTGTCAGGGAATGGGGGAGGGAAAATGGGAAGCTATTGTTTAACAAGTACAGAGTTTTTCCTTGGGATGATGAAAAAGTTCCAGAAATGGATAGTGGTGATGGTTTTATAACACATGAATGTACTTAATGCCAGTGAATTATGAACTTGAAAATGGTTAACATGGTAAATTTTCTTATGTATATTTTACCATAATATGTACTCTACTCACCCTTCTATTTGTGATGAGATGAGATGATAAAATGCCTATGTAGGCATTGTGACAGTGCTATGCTCCTCTTGATCTTACTCTTGATCTGACAATAGGTCAGAAGGAGCATCACCTGCTTCCAGATCATGGTGGGCAGTGGGTAACTGAAATGGGGGTATGCAGAGGAGGACTGCATTCAGTCCACTATTCTTTATCCACTCACCCATTAAAGAACACAGGTTCTTTCCATATGTTGGCTGTTACGCATAATGTTACAATGAACACAAGACTGTAGTTACCTCTTCAAACTCCTGTTTTCATGTCCTTTGGATATATACTCAGAAGTAAAATTGCTGGATCATATGGGATTTCTATTTTTATATTAAAAAAAAAAAACCCAACTCCATACTGTTTTCCATAGAGGCTGAAGCAACTTACATTGCTACCAACAGTGCACAGATTCCCTTTTCTCCATCCTCACCAACACTTGTTATTTTTTTGTCTTTTTTTATGATAGCCATTCTAATAAGTGTGACGTGAGATCTCACGGTGGGTTTGATTTACATTACCTTGGAGATTAGTGATGTTGACCACCTTTCTATGTCCCTCTTGGCCATTTGTATGTCTTCTTTGAAAAAAAAAGTCTATTCAGTTCCTCTGCCCATTGTTTTGAAGTTTTAAAACATTTTAATTCTAGTATAGTTAACATACAATGTTATGTTCATTTCCAAAGTACAATATAGTGACCCAACAATTCCATTTTTGATTGGATTGTTTGGGTTTTTTGTTTTTGTTTTTGCTACTGAGATATAGGAGCTCTTTGTATGTTTTGGATATTAACACCTCCAATATGTAGTATGCAAATATTTTCTCTCATTCTGTAGGTTGTCTTTTCATTTTCTTAATGGCTTCTTTTGCTGTACAGAAGATTTTGTAGTTTGGGGCGCCTGGGTGGCTCAGTCGGTTAAGCGTCTGACTTTGGCTCAGGTCATGATCTCACGGTTCGTGGGTTTGAGTCCTGCCTCGGGCTCTGTGCTGGCAGCTCAGAGCCTGGAGCCTGCTTCAGATTTTGTGTCTCCCCCTCTCTCTGATCCTCCCCTGTCATATTGTCTCTATCTCTCTCAAAAACAAATAAAACGTTAAAAATTTTTAAAAAAAAAAAGAAGATTTTATGTTTCGATGTAGTCCCACTTGTTGGTTTTTGCTTTTTTGCTTTTACTTTTGGTGTTGTATCAAATACAACCATTCCTCAGTCCAATATCAAGGGGTTTTTTCCCCTGTATTTTATTGTAGGAGTTTTATGGTATCAGGTTTTATGTTTGAATTTTTAATCCATTTTGAATTAATTTCTGAGTGGTGTAAGATAAGGGTTCAATTTCAATTTTCTTGCAGAAGGTTATCTAATTTTCCCAATACCATTTGGGACTATCCTTTCTCCATTGAATGTTTTTGGGTCCCTTGTCAAATATTATTTGACTGTGTATATGAGGGGTTATTTCTGAGCTTCTATTGTGTTCCCTTGGTTTGTGTCTATTTTTATGCTGGTACCATACTGTTTAATTACTATAGTTTTGTAATATTGTTTTGTTGTTGCTGTTGCGGTTGTTTCTACTGTTGTTGTTTTTAGAGACAGAACACAAGTGGGAGGAGAGGGTTGGGTAGGGGGAGAGAGAATCCCAAGCAGGCTCCATGCTCAGTGCAGAGCCCAATGCAAGGCTCGATCCCACAATCTTGGGATCATGACTTGAGTTGAAGTTAAGAGTGGGACATTCAACTGACTAAGGCACCCAGGCACCCTTGTAATACTGTTATAAATCAGGAAGTGTGATGCCTCCAGCTTTGTTCTTCTTTCTCATGATTGCTTTGGCTATTCTGATTCTTTGTGGTTCCATACAAATTTTAGAATTATTTTTTCTGTATCTATGAAAAATGCCATTGGAATTTTGATAGGGATTGCATTAAAACTATAGATGGCCTTAGTTAGTACAGACATTTTAACAGTATTAATTGTTCCCATCCATGAACAAGGGATATCCTTCCATTTGTTTGTATCATCTTCAATTTCTTTTGTAAAGTCTTGTGGTTTTCACTGCACAGATCTTTACTTGGTTAAATGTATTCCTATTCATTTTATTATTTTTTATGAAATTGTGAATGGGATAGTTTACTTCATTTTTTTCATATTTTTTATTAGTATGTATAAATGCAACTGATTTCTAAATGTTGATTTTATACCCTGCAACTTTCCTGAATTAGTTGATTAGTTTCAATAGCTTTTTGGTTGAATCTTTAGAATCTTGTCTATGGAAGATCATATCATCTGTAAACAAAGACAATTTTACTTCTTCCTTTCTGACTTGCATGCCTTTTATTTTTTTGTCTTGCCTAGTTGCTGTAGGTATGACTTCCAGAACTATGTTGAATAACAGTGATAGGAGTGAGTACCCTTGTCTGGTTCAATTTTTCACAATTGACTATAGTATCAGCTGTGCATTTGTCACATATGGCCTTTATTATGTTGAGGTATGCTCCCTTTATACCAATTTGTTGAAGGTTTTAATCATGAAAGGATGCTGTATTTTGTCAAATGCTTTTTCTGCATCTATTGAGATAATCATAAGATCTTTATCTTTCATTCTTATTGATATATCGCATTTGTTGATTTGTGTATATTGAGTCATCCTTGCATCCCACGAATAAATCCCACTTGATCATGGTATAATCCTTTAATGTGTTGTTGAATTCAGTTTGTTAATACTTTGTTGAGAGTTTTCACATCTATATTTATCAGAGATATTACTCTATAGTTTTCTTTTCTCTTGGAGTCCTTATCTGGCTTTGGTATCAGGGTAAATTTGGCCCTACAAAATGAATTTGGAAGTATTCCTTCCTCTTCAATTTTATGGAAGAGTCTGAGAAGGATTGGTATTAATTCTTCCTTAAATGTCTTGTAGATTCACCAGTGAACCCATCTGGTTCTAGAATTTTCTGTGTTGGGAGATTTTTACTTACTTATTCAGTCTCCTTACTCATTATTGATCTATTCAGATTTTCTATACCTTCTTGATTTATTCCTGGTAGATTGTATGTTTGTAGGAATTTATCCATTTTTTTAGTTATCTAATTTTTTGGCATGTAATTGTTCATAGTAGTCTCTTATGATGCTTTATATCTCTATATTATTATATATATAAAATATTTCCTCTTTCATCTCTGATTTTATTCATGAGTCTTCTTTTTTCACTTAGTCTAGCTAAAAGATCTGTCAATTTTGTTTATCTTAAAAAAAAAAAAAAAGCAACCCAGCTCTTTGAAAGACAAACCAAGAAACAGACTCATAACTATAGAGAACAAACTGATGGCTACCAGAAGGGAGGTGGATGGGAGGATGGGTGAGGTAGGTGATGGGGATGAACACAGGGTGATGCATGGAATTGCCGAATTACTATATTGTACACCTGAAACTAAGATAACACTGTATGTTAACTATACTGGAATTAAAATTAAAGAAAAACAAACAAACAAACAGCTCTTCGAGACACCTGGGTGGCTCAGTCATTTGGGCATTCAACTTCAGATCAGGTCATGATCTCATGGTTTGTGAGTTCAAGCCCCACCTTGGGCTCTGTGCTGACAGCTCAGAGCCTAAAGCCTAAAGCCTGCTTTGGATTCTGTGTCTCCCTCTCTCTCACTCTGCCCTCCCTTGCTCACTCTTTCTCTCAGAAAAAAGAACATTTTTTAAAAAGCACAAAGAGGGGCGCCTGGGTGGCTTAGTCGGTTAAGCGTCCGACTTTCGCTTAGGTCATGATCTCGCGGTTCGTGGGTTCGAGCCCCGCGTCGGGCTCTGTGCTGACTGCTCAGAGCCTGGAGCCTGTTTCAGTCTGTGACTCCCTCTCTCTCTGACCCTCCCCTGCTCACGCTGTCTCTCTCTCTCTCTCCTAGAAATAAATAAAAATTATAAAAAAAAATAAATAAATAAAAAGCACAAAGAAAGTGTTCTTTAAATAAATAAATAAATAAATAAATAAATAAATAAATAAAAACAGCTTTGTGGATTTTTTCTATTACTTTTCTGGTCTCTTATTTATTTCCACTTTGATCTTTGTTATTTCCTTCCTTCCTTCTGTTAACTTTGTGCTTGATTTGTTCTTTTTTTTCTAGTTCCTTGAGGTGTAAAATTAGGTTGCTTATTTGAGATCTTGTCATTTTCTTTTTTTTTTATTTTTTTAACGTTTTTTTAATTTCTGAGAGAGAAAGAGAGAGAGACAGCATGAGTAGGGGAGGGTCAGAGAGAGAGGGAGACACAGAATCTGAAGGAGGCTCTAGGCTCTGAGCTAGCTGTCAGCACAGAGCCTGATGTGGGCCTCGAACCCACAAACTGTGAGATCATGACCTGAGCCGAAGTTGGACGCTTAACTGACTGAGCCACCCAGGTGCCCCTTGTCATTTTCTTAATAAACACATTTATTGCTATAAACTTCCCTCTCAATACTGCTTTTCCAGCATCCCATAAATTTTTGGTATGTTGTGTTTCCATTTTCATTTTTTTCAAGATATCTTTTATTCCATTTTTTATTTCTTCTTTAACTCCTTTATTTAGACATATATTGAATTCCACATATTTGTAGAAATTCCAGTTTTCCTTTGTTGTTGGTTTCTAGTTTCATATCATTGTGGTTGTAAAATGTACTTGGTATGATTCCAATCTTCTAAATTGGTAATATTTGTTTTGTGTCATATCATTTGGTCTGCCCTGAAGGATGTTTTGATAGGGAAAAATCTGTCATAAGATGGCCTACAGGAATAATTCCAGTCTCTGCCTGAAGACTCCCCTTCCGAGTTTTCTTCCTACCCTGCTTGCTGCACGTGAACAGACTATAAATTGTCCCCTGTGCTTATGCTCTGGAATCAGACCTCTGGAGAGTGATCTCCTCTGGGCCCATTGGTGTGAAATAAACCTCCTGCCTTCCAAGACCTTTGAGTGCCACTTGGTTCTTCTGCCAGGTGATCCAGACCAAATTCCATAGCAGGTTCATGTACCCTTGAGAAGAAGAAGTATTCTGCTTCTGTTGAATGGAATGTTCTATAAATGTTTAAGTCCATTTGTTCTAAGGTAAAGTTTGAGTCCATCGTTACCTTGTTGATTTTAAGTGTGGACAATTTATCCATTGTTGAAAGTGGGTTATTGAAGTCGCCTACTATTACTGTATTATCCATTTCTCCCCTTAGATCTGTTAGTATTTGTTTAATATACTTAGTTGCTCCAATGTTGGGTACATATATATGTACAATTGTTATATCTTCTTGATACATTGATCTGTTTATCATTACATAATGGTCTTCTTTGTCTCTAGTTATTATTTTTGGCTTAAAGCCTGTTTTGTCTCATATAACTATCCCCCTTTTCCCTTGGTTTCCGCTAGTATGGAATATCTTTTTCCATTTCTTCATTTTGAGCCTATGTGTGTCTTTAAAACTGAACTGAGCTTCTTGTAGGCAGCATACATCTGAGTCTTGTTTTTATTTTAATCCATGTAGCCACTCTATGCCTTGTGACTGATGAGTTCATGCCATTTACATTTAATTATTGTCTACCTGTGAGGGCTTGCTAATGCCAGTTTGTTGTTTTCTAGCTGTTTTGTATTTCCATTGCTTCTTTTTTCCCTTTATTTCTGCCTACCTTTGCAAATTGGTGATTTTCCATGGTGGTATGCTCTATTTACCTTTTCTTTATCTTTAGTCTATCCGCTTTTAGTTTTGCTTTGCGGTTACCATGAGGCTTACATAAGACATCTCATAGATACAACAGTCCATTTTAAGCTGATAGCAACTTAACTTTGATCATCTACAAAAGCTTCATCCTTTTACTCCCATCTTTTCATATTACTAATATCCTTATTATCTTTTAATATTATATATTCATTAACACATTATAGTAGCTACAATTATTTTTAATACTCTTATCTTTTGGCCTTTGTACTATAGTTAAGTAGCTAACACATTATTCTCTTGCAAATGTAAACTTTCCCAGTTCTGACTATATATTTACCTTTAACAGTGTGTCATATTCTTTTTTATGTTTTTCTGTCACTGATTAGCTTCTTTTCATTTTAGCTTAAAGAACTCCTTTTGGCATTTCTTGCAAGGCAAATCTAGTGTGGTGAACTCATTCAGCTTTTGTTTGTCAAGAAACTCTTTATTTCTCCTTATATCTCCTGAAAGACAACTGCCAGATAGAGAATTCTTGGCTAGCAACGTTTTTCTTTCAACATTTTGATTATGTCATTCTACTCTCTCCTGGCCTGTAGGATTTCTGCTGAGTATCTGCTGATAGCCTAATGGGGGTTCCTTTGTAGGTTACAATATTTTCTTCCCTAGCTGCCTTTAGAATTCTTTCTTTATCCTTGATTTCTGACAGTTTATTGTAATGTGTCTTGGAGAAGTTCATTTTGCATTAAGATAATAAAGTGATCTATTACCTTCATATATTTAGATGTTCAATTCTCTCCAGGTTTAGGAAGTTCTCAGTTATTATTTCTTTAAATAAATTTTCTGATTTCTTCTTCTCTTGAAATCCCAATTTTTCTATTATTTTTCTTTTTTATGGATCTCATAGATCACACTAGGCTTTCCTCACTCCTTCTCATTCTTTTTTGTTGTTGTTCCCTTCTAACTGGATTATTTCAAAATTCCTACCCTCTAACTCATTTACACAGTCTTCCACTTGCTCTACTCTGCAGATGATCTCTATTGCATTTTCCCATCTCATTCACTGAATTCTTCAGCTCCAGAATCTCTGTTTGGCTCTTTATTTTTTTCTCCTTGGAATAAATTTAATTTTTATCACTTTTTTGAGAGTGTGTTAAATTGTCTGCATTTTCTTGTGGCCTGTTGAGTTTGTTCAAAAAAGCTATTTTGATTTTTTATCAGCTATATCACAAAATTCTGTGCCTTTGGGCTCAGTTATTAGAGAATTATTATTTTCTTTTTGTGGTTATATGCTTCCCTGATTTTTCATATTTCTTGTAGTTCTGCATTACTGTTTTTGCATTAAAGTAGCATATGCTTCCCTAAATCTCTGCAGTTGCTTTCAGATGGAGTATTCTGTCGTTGTTTTCTAGGATTTAATCTCTTTGTATTGCTACACCTGCTACTTTTCTTGCTCCCTCTTGTGGCAGGATTCTTAAGATTTTATGTCTTTTCTGGTTCTTACAAGTCACCAGGCTGGTTACTAGAAATTTCTTTGTTTTCCAGAAGATGGCACTACAGCTCAAGCTTGTGGTTTCTTTCCTCACAGACAGTGGCTGGTTTTCTGATTGCTCACTGCCCATGGGGAGCTCTCCCTTGATGCCACACATGGAAGTGGGCACAAGGAGATGGCCACAGAATGGGAAGAGGTGTGGGTTAGCACTTGGGGTATTGTGGGTGCCTGTGGATCCGAGAGAGAGATTCCTGGATGTGGTATTCCCAGAGGTTTGTGAATGGATTTCCTGAAGACAGCAGTCAAGCAGGAATGCAGTCTCTTACCTGCCTCTTGCCCCAATCTCCTCTCTTCCCCCAATCATGGATGCCCCATGTCATATACTGGGTGCTGTTGGAAAAACCAACAGGTTTCTCCAGTCACTTCTTGCACAGCAAGGGTAGCAGGCACTCACTCACTGCTTTTTCCCCTAAGAGAGATTTTGCGGCTGCTGGATACGTCAGCCTGGGTGCAGTGTTTTCTGGGGAAGTGGGGCAGGGGGGACACATTGGGAAAGTTTTTCTTACTACCTCCTCCACTCTGACCAAACTCCTATTTTCTCTAGAATGGTGTGCTGAAATCTTCCCTTGGGAAGGCTGGACTTCTGCAAATTCTTTCCCACGCATGGGTATCTACCCAGGTCAGTACTCTCCAGGTTTCTTCTCAACCAGGCTGAGAGGGATCTGAGCAGGCTGGCTGGCTTCCCTGGTTCTGTGGCCCATACCAACGTCTATTCAACTATTACTGGCCACACAGGTGTGAATAATTCCTCCCAGATCCCTTGGGATATGGTGCTAAATACCACAACACCCACAAAAGTACTCTGTACATGGATAGTTGTATGTTTCAGTGTTTAAAAGGGAGAGTAAAAAGAAGAGATATCTACACCACCCTGATGCTGACACCACTCCTAGGCAGCACATCTGATGGCCTTGCTTGTGGTCACTTGAGCAGCTGCAGTCACACAACAGTTTGACTGGGAGCTGGCACTTTTCTAATGGCCTCGTCCACAGATCTGGTGGTCAGTTTGAGTTGTGCACTTTGATTCTCCTCCATGTCATCCCACTAGCAGAATAGCACAGAACTGTCTCCTTAGCAACGGGACTCCAAGAGAGCAAGTTTCAATGTACAAGTGCTTATCAAGCCTCTGCTTGCTTCAGACTTGCTGATGTTCCATTGGTCAAAATAATCCCCATGCCCAAATCCAGAGTTGATATAGAAAGGATCACATGGGTGAATCCTGAGAGCTATGATTTGGTGGTGGTGAGGGCGGGTGGTGGCAGTAATATAACATGCTACCATAGTTATGTAAGATGCACTTTGAGAATTGGTCATTTACTTTAACAGCATAGACATTATTGATGTCCTTGACAAGTTCTGTTGTAAGGGAGAAAACATGAATGGAGAGTGTTCAAGAGGATGATGGAAAGAGACATATGAGATAATGCAAAAGAACAACTCAAAGAGTTTTATGGTAAGAGAGCAAAGAAAAGGTACATGGAGGCAGACATGAAGTAGAGAGAGTTTATTTTTAAGAGAAATCTTGAAACATGCTTTAATGCTGATAGAAATGACTCAATAGATGATTCATGGGTCCATTATTTCTCTATAATCTTTGTAAGGCAACTGTTAATATCTGTTGTAAAGTTTTTCATGGCCAAAATTATTCTACCATGCTTGAGGTTTAGAACTTTAAGGATTCCACCAAGCATGTGCTGAAACTGATCTAAATTTTAAGAAAAGTCTGGCTTTGTCTACAGGTGTTCTTCTATTCAGGGCTTTTATTTTTTTCTTTTTTTGGTAATTTTATAATTGGATATCAACTCTCTCCCTGTTGATGTGAATTCCAAAAGCATACGGAATCTTCCAGTGGGCAGCATTTCCATCTCTCAGAAAATTGTGTCTTTTGGACAGGGGAGGGCCAAGATGGTGAAGTAGGGGGATCTGTACTTCCCGCCCACATCTCTTAAACAAGGAAGGACTGAAGCCACAGGACTCTGAACCCTGAGAGCCTGGGAGGAAAGGAGACAGAGTCTACTAGGAAGACAGCCTCATAGGTGCGTGATTGTGAACTGGGGGAGATAAAAACGGGCTGGGACACGGAGGTGAGGAGAGGAGGGAGTCCCTTCTGCAGAGACAAAGAGAAGAGAAAGCGCAGGTGGGGAAGTGTAGGACTGTATCTGGACAAGAGAAAAACCTTGGCCCAGGATGGAGAGGGATCCTATCATCCTGTCTATAATGGCGGGGCTTTCAGAGAGAGATCCCATCTCTAACTACAGAGCTTTCTTTGGACTGGGTGCCCCAGTCCCGTGCCCATGGGGCATAGGAGACAGCTCACCTTGCCTGCGCCCACTGCGCAGTGAGAAAGGATCAAAAGGAGTGATTTGGGACATCTGGTTCGAGGAGAAGGAACTGGGGTGCCACCATATTTCTCCCCACAACCGCAAGGCGGGACCCCAGGGATCAGCCCTCAGGACCCACAGTGTAGGCGGGACCCGCCTACACCAAACCATGCCCATCTGTGCTGGGCAGCTGCTGGTGGCTAGTAGATGCTGCAGAAAGAGAGAGCACCTCCCCCAAGATCAGCGCTGCTGCACTGCCATGATTAACTCCAGATCAATTCTTGCTATTCAGATATATTCTCCCTTTTCTCATTCTTCTCTCTCCCCTCCTCTGGGGTGGTTATTCTGGTTATAGGTTTGCTTAAACAGACAGATTTAATCCATCCTCTTGATGTGTGTTCTACACCTCCTACTTTACCTTCCTTTCTCACTCTCTGGAATAATCAGACTATATAGTTTATCTGGATAACATTATCTTCATTTCTTTCTCCTTGCCTCCTGCCATATTCTCCTTTTTCTCTCTCTGGATTAATACTTTTAATCTCTCTGCCTGGTCCAATATTCATTTTCTCTTTCTCCCCACCCCTGTCATATCTCTCTTTGTATATGCTCTTCCAACAGCACTGCCTCCACCCTGCTCTTTATTTGTAGCTGGGATTTCTGGTTTTATATCTTTAGACTGTCCTTTGTTTTTTGGTTTTTTGTCAGTTTGCTTGTTTGTTTGATTTGTTTGTGTGTTTGTGTGTTTCTGTTCCCTGTTTGTCTGTCTGTTTTCCTTTACAGGAAGAAGTGACAGCTAAAGAACTGATCAAAACAGATATAAGCAACATAACTGAACAAGAATTTAGAACAATAGTCATAAAATTAATCACTGGGCTTGAAAGCTTAGAAGACGGCAGAGGTGCTATTGCTGCAAAGATCACGGATCTTAAAAATAGTTATGATGAGTTAAAAATGCTATAAATGAGGTGCATAATAAAATGGAGGTGGCCACTGCACGAACTGAAGAGGCAGAGAGGAGAATAGGTGAATTAGAAGATGTACACTGAATGTAAGTGGACTAAATCCTCTAATCAAAAGACATAGGGTAGCAGAATGGATTAAAGAAAAAAAAAACAAGATCCATCTCTTTGCCGTCTAAGAGACTCAATTTAGGCCTGAGGACACCTTCACATTGAAAGTGAGGGGATGGAGAACTATCTATAAAGCTACTGGAAGTCAAAAGAAAGCTGGAGTAGCCATACTTATATCGGACAAACTGGACTTTAAAGTAAAGGCAGTAACAAGAGATAAAGAAGGGCATTATATAATAATTACAGGGTCTACCCATCAGGAAGAGCTAACAATTATAAATGTCTATGCACTGAATTTCGGAGCACCCAAATACATAAAACAATGGATCACAAACATAAGCAATCTTATTTATAAGAATGTGCTAATAGCAGGGGACTTTAATACTCCACTTACAGGAATGGATAGATCAACTAGACAGAAAACCACTAAAGAAACAATGGACCTGAACGGCACATTGGACCAGGTGGACTTGACAGATATATTTAGAACTCTACATACCAAAACTATGGAATTCACTTTCTTCTCGAGTGCTCATGGTACATTCTCCAAGACAGATCACATACTGGGTCACAAAGCAGCCCCCAATGAATATAAAAGCTTTCAGATCACAATGCAGTGAAACTGAAATCAACCACAGGAAACAGTGGAAAACCTCCAAAAGCATGGAGGTTAAAGAACACCCTACTAAAGAATGAAAGGGTCAACCAGGCAATTAAATTAAAAAAATATATGGAAACAAGTGAAAATGAAAATGCAACAATTCAAACTCTTTGGGATGCAGCAAAGGCAGTCCTAAGAGTAAAATACATTGCAATCCAGGCCTATCTCAAGAAACTAGAAAAAGCGCACATACAAAATCTAACAGCACACCTAAAGGAACTAGAAGCAGAGCAGCAAGAACACCCCAAACCCAGAAGAAGAAGAGAAATAATAAAAGATCAGGGGAGAAATAAACAATATAAAATCCAAAAAAAAACCAACAAAAAAACAGTTGAACAGATCAATGAAACCAAGAGCTGGTTTTTTGAAAAAAAAATAAACTGATAAACCTCTCGCCAGGCTTCTCAAAAAGAAAAGAAAGAGCACCCAAATAGACAAAATCATGAATGAAAATGGACTTATTACAACCAATCCCTCAGAAATACAAGCAAGTACCAGGGAATACTATGAAAAATTATATGCCAACAAATTGGACAACTTAGAAGAAACGGACAAATTCCTAAACACATACACACTACCAAAATTCAAACGGGAAGAGATAGAAAATCTGAACAGACCCATAACTAGTGATAAAATTGAATCATTTATCAAAAATCTCCCAACAGGGGCGCCTGGGTGGCTTAGTCGGTTAAGCGTCCGACTTTCGCTTAGGTCATGATCTCGCGGTTAGTGGGTTCGAGCCCCGCGTCGGGCTCTGTGCTGACTGCCAGCTCAGAGCCTGGAGCCTGTTTCAGTCTGTGACTCCCTCTCTCTCTGACCCTACCCTGCTCACGCTGTCTCTCTCTCTCTCCTAGAAATAAATAAAAAATAAAACCTTTAAAAAAAAAAATCTCCCAACAAATAAGAGCCCTGGACCAGATGGCTTCCCTAGGGAATTCTACCAGACATTTAAATCAGAGTTAATACCCATTCTTCTCAAGTTGTTCCAAAATATAGAAATGGAAGGAAAACTTCTAGAGTCAATCTATGAAGCCAGCATCACTCTGATTCCCAAACCAGACGGAGACCCAGCAAACAAAGAGAAGTACAGGTCAATATTCTTGATGAATATGGATGCAAAAATCCTCAACAAGATATTAGCAAATCAAATTCAACAGCATATAAAAAGAATTATCCACCATGATCAAGTGGGATTCATTCCTGGGTTACAGGACTGGTTCAATGTTCGCAAATCAATCAATGTGATACATCCCATTAACGAAAGAAAAGATTAAAAACCATATAATTCTGTCCATAGATGCAGAAAAAGCATTTGACAAAATACAGCATCCCTTCTTAATAAAGACTCTAGAGAAAGTCGGGATAGAAGGAACCTACATAAACATCATAAAAGCCATTTATGAGAAGCCTTCAGCTAACATCATCCTCAATGGGGAAAAACTGAGAGCTTTCCTCCTGAGATCAGGAACACGACAGGGATGTCCACTCTCACCACTGTTGTTTAACATAGTGCTGGAAGTCCTAGCATCAGCCATCAGACAACAAAAGGAAATAAAGGGCATCCGAATTGGCAAAGATGAAGTCAAACTTTCACTTTTCACAGATGACATGATACTCTACATGGAAAACCTGACAGACTTGACCAGAAGTCTACTAGAACTGATCAATGAATTCAGCAAAGTTGCAGGGTACAAAATCAAAGTACAGAAATCTGTTGCATTTTTATACACCAGTAATGAAGCATCAGAAAGAGAAATCAAGAAACTGATCCCGTTCACAATTGCACCAAAGACTATAAAATATCTAGGAATAAATGTAACCAAAGATGTAAAAGATCTGTATGCTGAAAACAATAGAAAACTTATGAAAGAAATAGAAGACACAAAGAAATAGAAAAACATTCCATGTTCATGGATTGGAAGAACACAGATTGTTAGAATGTCAATACTATCCAAAGCAATCTACACATTCAATGCAATCCCAATCAAAATTGCACCAGCATTCTTCTCAAAGCTAGAACAAGTAATCCTAAAATTTGTTTGGAACCACAAACCCTGAGTAGCCAAAGTAATGTTGAAGAAAAAGACCAAAGTGGGAGGCATCACAATCCCAGATGTTAGCCTCTACTACAAAGCTGTAATCATCAAGACAGTATGGTATTGGCACAAAAACAGACACATAGACCAATGGAATAGAATAGAGAACACTGAAGTGGACCCACAAATGTATGGCCAATTAATCTTTGACAAAGCGGGAAAGAGTATCCAATGGGAAAAAGACAGCCTCTTTAACAGATGGTGCTGGGAAAACTGGACAGCAACATGCAGAAGAATAAAACTAGACAACTTTCTTACACCATACACAAAAATAAGCTCAAAATGGATGGAGGACCTGAATGTGAGACACGAAACCATCAAAATCCTAGAGGAGAAAGCAGGAAACAACAACCCCCTTGACCTTAGCTACAGCAATTTCTTACTTGACACATCTCCAAAGGCAGGGGAATCAAAAGCAAAAATGAACTATTGAGACCTCATCAAGATAAAAAGCTTCTGCACGGCAAAGGAAACAATCAACAAAACTAAAAGGCAACCGACAGAATGGGAAAAGATAGTTGCAAGTGACATATTGGATAAAGGGCTAGTATCCAAAATCCATAAGGAACTCACCAAACTCCACACCTGAAAAACAAATAATCCAGTGAAAAAATGAGCGGAAGACACGAACAGATAGTTCTCCAAAAAGGACATCCAGATGGCCATTGTTTCAGTGAAACAATGCTCAACAACACTCATCATCAGGGAAATACAAATCAAAACCACACTGAGATACTACCTCATGACGGTCAGAGTGGCTAAAATGAACAAATCGGGAGACTATAGTAGCTGGTGAAGATGTGGATAAATGGGCACTCTCTTACACTGTTGGTGGGAATGTAAACTGGTGCAGTCACTCTGGAAAACAGTGTGGAGTTTCCTCAAAAGATTAACAGTAGAATTCCCCTAAGACCCAGCAATAGAAATGCTAGGAATTGACCCAAGGAGTGCATATGTATAGGGGCACATGTACCCCAATGTTCATAGCAGCACTTTCAACAATAGCCAAAAATAGCCAAATCATGGAACGAGCCTAAATGTCCATCAACTGATCATGAAGATGTGGTTTATCTATACAATGGAATACTACATGGCAATGAGAAAGGATGGAATCTGGCCATTTGTAGCAACATGGATGGAACTTGAGGGTACTATGCTAAGTGAAATAAGTCAGGCAGAGAAAGACAGATACCACATATTTTTACTCATATATGGAACAGGAGAAACCTAACAGAGGACCATGGGGGAGGGGAAGGGGAAAAAATAGCTAAGGAGAAGGAGGGAGGCAAACCACAAGAGACTCTTAAATACTGAGAACAAACTGAGGGTTGATGGGGGGTGGCAGAGAGGGGAAGGGGGGAGATGGTCATGGGGGAGGGCACTTGTGGGGATGAGCACTGGGTGTTCTATGGAAACCAACTGGACAATAAACTATATTTAAAAAAGAAATAGGGGCACCTGGGTGGCTCAGTCGGTTATGCGTCTGACTTCGGCTCCAGTCATGATCTCATGGTTCGTGGGTTTGAGCCCCGCGTCGGGCTCTGTGCTGACAGCTAGCACAGAGCCTGGAGCCTGTTTTGGATTCTGTGTCTCCCTCTCTCTCTCTCACCCTCCCCTGTTCATGCTGTCTCTCTCTCTCTCTCTCTCTCAGAAATAAATAAAACATTAAAAGATAAAATAAAATAAAATAAAATGAACAAAAATAAAGTGAAGGCATTTCTGAAATTAGATTTGGGGCAATGTCAAGAGGCTAAGCAGGAAGTAGGATGATTCATCACCACTAGCATTGACTCAGCAAGAATATAGCTCTGAAGAGCAAGATAGATTGTCATATGTTATTGACTTTGGCCGCTAAAACCAATATTAAAGCAGAGTTCCGTAATGTCTTCATTTGGGAAAAAAAAAAATGTGTCTTTTCTAGTTCCTAGCAGAGTTAGCCAGGGAACAGTGATATTCAGAGAAAAGACGAACAAATAAGCTTCCACATACTCCTCCAAAATCTCTAAATTCACACCTTAGAATAAGATTTGGAAACCTAGGGATGCCTGGCTGGCTCAGTCAGTGGACCATGCAACTCTTGATCTCAGGGTTGTAAGTTCAAGCCCCGTGTTGGCTGTACAGATTGCTTAAAAATAAAATCTTAAAAAAAAAAAAAGATTTGGACACTTAATGAATAGTAAACATGATTCATTTTCCCCCTTACTGTACCATCTTCATACTGAGTTACATTTTGATGTGATTCCCACAACCTTCCATAAAAAACAACCATATTCAGTAGTTACATGTGTATGAAAAGGATTTCAAGTGATTTTTATTCTTTTCCATGAGCAAAGTGGGTTTATTTTTCCAAATAAAAGAAGTAGTTTCTGTTCTGACATGTCAAGAGCTTGGAAAGGGCCATTCCCATCTTCACAAGGAAAAAGCTGGATAAAATAACAATCAGCGATTCTTTTTAGATCCATCAGAAAATTGAGGTCACAGGCAAGCAACCACACCAAAAAGACTAGTAAACATGGCTCTCTGGGAACATGATACAAATTATAATCAAATGCTTCTAAAACTCACAACATTGTTAAGAGAGCTGTATTGATGAAAAGTGCCCCACACAGGTCAAACTCGGACTATAAACAAAACAAAACAAACAATCTGACTGTGTTCAAGATAAAAAAGGATCTCTGGGCTTCTGTCTTTTAAAGGCAGGGAGCTGACTGAGAAGTGTACTCTCCCCCCAAGAAAGGCATATTCTTCCCTTATGGCCTCCTCAGGAGAGGCTGAAAAAATGATGAAAATGAAAGACCTCCCAGAGTGTACAGCCCTAGTTGTGAAGAACAATGAACTTTGAAGCCGCTTCTAGGAAGAGGCTCAGGGCCTAACCAAGGGATATCTTCTAATCCTCGGGCAGGTGAACCTGACACTTGCCCAGTTGTCCTTCAGAATTGCCATGGAAATGGCTGCTCAGCCTCCCCTTCTTCCCCCCTTGCCAATCTAAATATTGATTATGGTCATCCCACCCCTGTGCCATTGCTGTGTTTACAGGATGCTGGGGTGGAGAGGAGATAACTTTCCTTCTTAGTTCATAGGCCTCCTGACCAAGCAGAAAGGATGTTGTAATCACATAAAACTTGGGGGGACAGGAGGGACTTGGAATGGGTGTGTGTATTGTGTACGGTGCACGAAGGAGGGTTGTGAATAATTTTGTGGGCTGAATTATTGGTGTTATTTGCTCCCTTGTCATAGCAGCGTATGTTGACATTTACTATGGACTGAATCGTGGCCCTTCAGAATTCCCATGTTCAAGTTCTAACCCGCAACATGACTGTGTTTGGAACAGGGTCTTTGGGAGGTAATTAAGGTTACATGAAGTCATAAGGGTGAGTCCCTGATCCAACAGACTAGTGGTCTTATAATGAGGATGAGAGAGAGAGAACTCTCTCTTTCCACATGCAGCACCAACGAAAGTCCACGTGAGCACAAGCCAAGAGGAAAGGCATCAACATGAAATCTCTTTTGCCAGCCCCTTTATCTTGGATTTCCCAGCTCCTAGAATTGTGAGAAATAAATGTCTGCTGTTTAAGCCACCCAAACCACGGTATTTTGTTAAGGTAGCCTGAGCAGCCAGAGACAGTACTTTTACCCTGATCCCATGGTGGACAGAGTGTAGTTCTCCAGTGCTAGATGTTGGGCGTGGCCATCTGACTTGTTTGAACAACAGGGTGTTACTGAGCACAAGATGAGCGGGGGATTGCCATGTACTTCAGGGGGGGCAGGGGTGGGGGCTTGCCACCGACGCTCTAGGGATTGGCCATGAAGCGCTTCCTCTGGGTAAGTGATTCTTCAGGCTCATTCCATCCCTAAAAATCCAGCGGTTTGTAATACAACTATTCGTTTTTGTGTTCGTTCATCTTTAGGTCAACTGTGGATCAGATGATGTAGTCTAGGCCACACTGGCAGCTCTGCTTCAGGCAGCAGATTTGTTGGGCTGGGTTCCAAGTTAAGGGTTGGGCTAAGGTCTGCTGCACATGCTGTTGTATGGATAACAGGCTCAAGAGGCAGGCACCCAGGGGAAACCCTTCATTGCCATTCACCAGAGCATCCAAGGCAGGTCCCGCGGTGCAAGCACAGGTCAAGTCTCTGCTCACAATATGTCCACTAGCATCCCGTTGCTGTGCAGCAAAAGCTGACTACTACAGTGTTTGAATTCTGAGACTACATTTTCTCAAACTACGATATTATATTATTCGGTGTTCCTTATAAGACACATTAGAAATTTGGTCTAGTATTCTCTGCCTGAGAAAACTTTTTTTCTGTTGAAGAGCTAGTATCTTCTATCCTTTCTTTTTTTTTTAATTTCTTAAAAAATGTTTTTATTTTTGAGAATGAGAGCAAGAGAGAGCATGAGCAGGGGAGGAGCAGAGAGAGAGGGAGACCCAGAATCCGAAGCAGGTTCCAGGCTCTGAGCTGTCAGCACAGAGCCGACGCAGGGCTTGAACCCACGAACCGCGAGACCATGCCCTGAGCCGAAGCCTGATGCTTAACAGACTGAGCCCCCCAGGCGCCCCCTCCCCCCCAACTCTGTTTAAAGTCTCTCTGTCTAGTCTGACACGTAAAGAGCCTGGAAGCAATCACTCCTACCCTCACAAAAAGAAAAACATAAGCCAAACAAACTGAAAAATTAACAAGTCCCTCAATTAGGGAATTGAGGTTATAGAAAACTTGTCAGCCCCCAAAACCTGGAGAGCCAGGCAAATACAAAGAATCATAGTTTACCAGGAGGGGAAGCCACAGTTGGAGCGTGGTAGGAATGCATAAAGGATAATGGACTAATTACTGGAGACTGGTCTAGCTTGAGATGTAAACATTCCCCCCAACTTTACCGAGTTTTATGTCCAGGGACCCCACCAGGTTCTCAGGGAGAATATGGCAGAAAAATCCCCTTGTACTTCCTGCAGGGAAGAATAAGCCCAGGGGCACCTGAGCAGCTTAATCAGTTGAGGGATTGACTCTTGATTTCGGCTCATGTCATGATCCCAGGGTTGTGGGATCAAGCCCGGTCCCAGGCTCCACTCTGAGCATGGAGGCTGCTTAAGATTCTCTCTTTCATCCTGCCCCTCTCCTTGATTCATGCGCACACGCGCGCACTCTCTCTCTCTCTCTCCCTTAAAATAAATAAAATAAAATAAATAAAATTTAAAAAATAAAAAAATAAAATAAAACATAATAAAATAAAATAATAAAATAAAATAAAATAAAAAATAAGCCCAGAGTGCTCTGTTCTCCTTGACAAAGACTTGCCTTCAGGGAAACTGTTGTACCAGAACTTAAGCAAATTGAGTTTCTCAGAGCAAATTGGGGGAGGGGAAATACGTATTTCAGTCCTCAGTTCTAGTCTCATTTAAAGGGGAAGAAGGAGGAACCTGAGAATCAGGGAGACAAGTTCGCTGAAACGCTAAGACCTACCTCATAGATTCTGGTATGTTGCTCTTCCCCCAATAGTTTACCAACATATAAATGGGGCTTCAGGATCATAACAGGAGCTTAGAGCTAAAAGAACTGTAAGCCTCAGGTTTATTTAAGAAAAAGTCTCTAAGAATATCCAAAGACAACAAGGGACACAAAGACAAAGACACTGGGAACATTTTAGCCTCACCTACAGGAAAGAATAAACACAGCCTAACTCCTAGCCCAAAAAACAATCCTTTTACCCAAGAGTTTATGTATGGGATCCAACAAAAATTATAAGGTATGCAAAAAAGGCCAAAAAAAAAAAAAATCACAGTTTGAAGAGACAAAATAAGCATTAGAGCTAGATTCAGATATTGCAGAGATTTTGGAATTATCAAACTGGGAAGTTACAATAACTATCGTTATTATGCTGAGGGCCTTAGTGTAAAAGGTGTTTAATATGCAAGGGCAGATGGGTAATGTCAGTAGAGAGATGGAAATGCTAAGAAAGAAGCAAAAAGAAATTCTATAAATCAAAAACACTGCCACAGAAATGAAGAATGCTTTTGCTGGGTTAATCAGTAAATTAGACACAGCCAAGGAAAGAATCAATGAGCCTGAAGATACGTCAATAGAACCTTCCCAAACTAAAACACAAAGGCAAACCAAAAGCAGGAAAACAAATAAAGAACTATGAGAAAATTACAAATGCTGTAACATACCCATAATGAAAATACCATCAGAGACAGAGAAAAGAACAGAAGAAATATGGAAATAACTAATTACAGCTGAGGATTTCCCAAAGTTAACGATTTCCCAAATCACAGGTCCAGGAAGCTAAGAAAATATCACACAGGAAAATACCAAAAAATCTACACCTAGGAATATCATATTCAAACAGCATAAGATCAAAAACAAACAGCAAATCTTGAAAGAAGCCAGAGGAATAAGAACACCTTTCCTATATAGAAACAAGGATAAGAATTATTGGACTTCTTTTCAGAAACAGGAAGAGAGTGGAGTGAAAGCAGCAGCATCCCTGTGGTAGAGACAAAAAAAAATCCAGGCTCTCCTTTCAGTACGTGGAGCTGTTACTGGAAAGTGGCTGCTCAGACGTGCTCTTCCTCTCCCTGCCCCTTCTCATATGTATGTCACCATGATCCCAACCAATGGAATGTAAGCAAAAGACATGTGTCACTTTAAGGGAAGAAAGGGGTGTACTTTCTCCATTTTCTACTTCCCTTTCACTCGGGTGAATGAAGAAAACCACAAGGTCTCAAGGGTGTGGCCGAGCCCCAAGATTGAAGGAACTTGGGTCCCTAAATCACAGCATAGAAGAGAGTCCCCTATAAACAGGGAATACCCCCAGAGAACTATTATATAAATGAAAATAAATTTCTGTTGTTTGAGCCTTTATACCTTTGGGAGTCTGTTATAGCAGCTAGTACTATACTAGGTATTACAATTCTTTCTTCTTTTTCCAGAGAAACCTTGAAGTGCTCCTTAACCCTTTGAGGTCATTGAACCACATGCTTCTTCTTCAGGACCCTTCTAAGCCCTTCCAGAAACTGCCCAAATCAAGATTTCCCTTACCCTTTCATCAAGATCTCTCGGGAATATTTTGAGGCTTTACTGGGAAATATCTAATGTTGAGATCATATCTTGATCTTCTTCTGAGGTTCCAGAATCCCAGAGAAGAGAAAGATACTGTCAGCGGTGATGCACCCTTCTCCTTCTGACCAATTTGGCTCTCCCCTTCCCATCTAGCATATCTAGGGGTCTCCACCATGAGACAGCAATGCTCCTTTCCCCTGCCCCAGAGCATCCCTGTGAAGGCCAACATTGGGAGCCCTAAGTCCAAGGTTGCCCACTGACACTGTCTCAATTAGCCGTTGTCACAAAAGGCTAAAGAACAAGGCACGCCAGCACTCGATAGCATTTTCACAGGGTGGGCGTGTAGAACGAGTCTCGTTCTGGAGCCCAGGCTGGAGGGGCAGTGACTACCTAGGCATGGTTTTGTCACGGCAGAGAACAAAAGCTCCCAGAGGTGCAAGTGGAAACACGTGAGACCTGGGATCTCTGCTCAGGACCGACACACAGTCATATCCTACCGGTCAAAGCATGTCACACACCCAGGCCAAGCGACGGGGCTTCGAAGGCCATTCTGCACACGAGGTCTCAGCAGGTGTGCTATTGAACGGCAGAGTGTGCTACCACAGGGACAGTTTACCACGGTCCCTGAGAAATGGAGCAAGGAAGGGCTAGTAGCTAGGCTTACCTGAGGTCTAGGGGTAACGGGTATTTTGTGGGACTTGGGCTCTTTCGAATCCCTATGGCTTGCGTACTGCAGGAATTCAATAGAAGAAACACGAAGCCAGACCAACAGCATCATTAAAGAACCAGTTTGTTGATTTCATAGGTGTTCGGCTCATATTTATCAAGTACCTACTGACAGAAACCCATCCTACCAATGATCAAAACCATGCACGGTCTCAGAAATGAGTTTCAGTCACGCCCCATGCAGCCTAAAATGAAGTCTTTTTGGGGAATGGAATTGCGGACTTAGAGAGCTGAGGGGAAGCTCTGGCAATACCCGGCTGGCACAATTCCCTCTTCCTTTTATTTTTTTGTTTTTTTATTTTGAGAGAGGGGGAGGGCACGCAACTGGGGGAGGGGCAGAGAGAGGGAGAGAGAATCCCAGGCAGGCTCCGCGCTGTCAGCGCAGAGCCCAATGCAGGGCTCAAACTCCCAAATCATGAGATCGTGACTTGAGCCAAAGTCGGATGCTTAACAGACTGAGCCACGCGGGTGCCCCCAATTCTCTCTTTGTGAAGATGAGGAAACCTGCTTGAGAGACAAGCAGCAGGACTTGTAAGCCACTTAAATACGAATGTCTACACGGCACTGTGCCTTCCCTAGCACTATGTTCGTGCAAGGAAGTCCTGTTAGCCATCACGGACTTGTACCAAGGTGGGCCCCACGGCAATGAGAAGAGATCATGGGGCTGTGGGTCCAAAGTCAAGAATTCAGCTGGTTGGGCCTCTGGTTGGCCTCTTCCCAGAAAAAAACTAATGGCGGCTGCGGGCGAACCTCAGGACTCCCAGAGTCTAAACCCCTAACAGAATATTCCTCTTCAGTTACCTCATAACCTGGGTTAACACTTTTTTTTGTAAGGTGAGTTGCCGACAATGCCCCTCTTCTTCCTGACACTCGCCTCAGTTTTCCATTTAAAGTAGCCATTCCAGGGGTGCCTGGGGGGGCTCAGTCGGTTAAGCGTCCGACTTTCGCTCAGGTCACGATCTCGCGGTTCGTGGGTTCGAGCCCTGCGTCGGGCTCTGTGCTGACAGCTCAGAGCCTGGAGCCTATTTCAGAGTCTGTGTCTCCCTCTCTCTCTGACCCTCCCCTGCTCACGCTGTCTCTCTCAGGAATAAATAAAACATTTAAAAAAATTAAAAAAAAAATAAAGTAGCCATTCCTCAGAAAAGGGAGGATGGGGTCAACCAACTTGAGCTAAGTAGTCACTCACTCCTGCTCTAAAAATGCTAATTTAGACACAAAAGGAACTGCTGGTTAAAACAAACAAGAAATGCCAGCATCTTCCTCTCTCCCCATGTCTGAATAATGTTCTCCTTCAGCAGGCTGGCCTTTGGTCGGGGGGTTGTCCACCATAATTACACTTCAAAGACGAGCTTGTCTTCCTGCATTTTATGAATTCAGAGTTACGGGCTCCACATTAGCCTCTCATGACAGAGAGAAGTAACATTCACAAACGCTTGTTTATTCACAAATAAAGAGAAAGAGCCACAAAAACTGGGAGAGAGAGGTCTTTCCCAGCAGCCACTCAGATCTCAGGGACGTCTGAGAAGTGCTACAAAAACTCTGGCCTTGACCAAATTTTAGTCAGTCTCCGAGCTGTCTTCTCAGGAGGCCTCCTCCACTCCTCAGCCTGCACGGCCCACTTCCATCAGGAACCCTGCACTGGGCGCCTGGGGGGCTCAGTCAGCTAAGCATCCAATGTCAGCTCCGGTCATGACCTCAGGGCTCCTGAGTTCGAGCCCCGAGCCCCGCGGCGGGCTCTGTGCCCACAGCTCAAAGCCTAGAGCTGCTTCCGAGTCTGTTTCCCTCTTTCTGCCCCTGCCCCACTTGCTCTTTCTTTATCTCTCAAAAATAAACGTTTAAAAAAATAAAAATCCTGCAGGGTCAGTTTGGAGAGAACCTGCACCACCCCCCCCCCCGAAATCTGATCAGTTTCCTCTGTCCCCACTGCCTCCTCCACTGGGCCTGCGGGCGGTCCTTCCCCAGCTGGCCCGCGCTACATTACTTACAGGTGAGCGGCTACCTCCCCCACCCCCCCACCCCCGCCCCGTGGGATGGTCTTGACACCTACTTACATATTTCTATTTTTTCAATTTTTAAAAACGTTTTATTATTTATTTTTAGAAGAGAGAGATACAGAGTGCCAGCGGGTAAGGGGCAGAGAGAGAGAGGGAGACACAGAATCCGAAGCAGCTCCAGGCTCGGGGCTGTCAGCACAGAGCCCAACGCGGGGCTCGAACCCACGGACCGTGAGATCATGACCTGAGCCGGAGTCCGACTCCGGCTTAGCCGACTGGGCCCCCCAGGCGCCCCTTTCCATATTTCTAAACGAAGTCCTCCTTTCTGTTTCAATAAGCGTCAGAATTTTTTCCTTTAACGACTAACCCAAGCCCAGGGTCTTCTTCCGGAATGAGAAGGGCTTTAGGGCTCGTGTGTTCCGTGCAGAACATCCTGACGACCCTTCTACACGGTAACTTCCTGCCCGAGATCACAAGCTTGGGCTCCAGCAGGTAACAGCTGCTCCCAGCACCAAGTCCCTTCTTCGTGGGGGCTCCGAACGCGGCTCTGGACCCTCGCCTGCCAGAACCCGAGCATGGTTCCGCTCAGACCCGGGCCCCTCCGCGGCCTCCCCCCCAGCTCCCTCACGGGTCTCGGGCCCCCCCACTCCCTCACGGGTCT